>NC_090888.1:2245280-2277780 GCF_036669925.1 Montipora capricornis | reverse complement strand
TTCATTTTGTTTTCTGACTTAAAGACAAAGAAAAAGTAAATGATGATAACACAAAGTCCTTTCACTTATCATTACTTGGTCTAAAGTTTTATCAACAAACTTAGGCCTGGATGTACTGGAAGGCCTAACGGAATGCCAGTCTACTGAACAGAAGGTTGTTAGTTCGATTCTTCGGCAGACCCAGGGTGCTAAAATGACTGACAAGAAATTGCTGCCCTTGTGTTGACAATAGTACCACGAGTTGGGTTTTTTATAGACCATATTTATAAATGGCAGCCAAGAAATTCGGAGCAAAAGTTCTTTTGAATTTTGTCCGTGTTAACGAGGCTACTGAGGATGATTAGCATAAAGACAAAAGAATAATTACTTGGCCGCCATTTATTCATGAAAACGGTCTATTCTTGGACCACAAACTATAGGGCTCTGCCTTTCAACTGGATGTCAAAGAACCCACACACAGAGTTCACTGCATTATGGTTTGCCTTCATTCCTGCCATCCTATAACTCTGTACCCCCTACGTAAAAAAAACTGTAAACGGCTAATACATAGCCCTCATAATATGAAGTCAAACCAAAGTGAGCTAAAGATCCATTATCAGAGCTCCATTTTGAGGGTATTGAGAGCATGGATCACAGAAATAAGAAAACCTTAATGAGCTGACTTTAACAGTGAGTCCACAAAAATCAGACTTGGTACTTCTAGATCTAGCTCTAAACTCAGCACTCTACACAACTAGGTCACAACTCCTTCTTTACAGATCTCTTTCCAGGTCACAACCTAACTTTTGGCAAACTTAACAGCCTACATTCTACACTATGGTCTTTACCCTTATCTTATTTGCACCAAGTTCTACCATCTCCAGTTCCTTCAGATTTTGCAGACCTTCTATTTTGGAGATCTTGTTTTGAACAAGGAAGAGCTTCTTTAGTTTGGTCAAATAACTCAAGTTTCTTATGATCTTGATCAGATTGAAAGACAAATCTAAACTCCTGCAAGCATGAAAGTGGGTATTAGAAAAAGTACTTTCAATTGAAAAAAACTTGTGGTAGAAAAAAATAATTAAGTGATGCTATGATCCTCGCAGTTATGAACGCAATTTTAGCTGGTAAAATCGCATTCATAACTGCAAGGATCATAGCATCACTTGATTTCATATCTGCAATTCAACATCATATGATTCATTTCATCATTTTATTTAAAACAATAATTATTAATTTATTATCTAAATTAAGTCTTAAACATGTTTGATGGAAAATTTAAGTGATCTCAATACAGTACATGTTGTGGCGAATCTCAATTAAATTTCACATTATTATTTAGTGAATAGCAAGCAAGGAATTTTTATATCCTTCCAAAACCAGACCCTACTGTTGTTATCTGGCCCTAAATTTAAGTGTACTGCAGATAAAAATTTTACAATTTGGAAACAGAATGCTACAGTTAATTCTTTTGTCAAAGCTTGTGTCCCTTGAATGATGGTTCCCTGTAAAAAACAAATCCAAATGGTAGCACTGGACATTTTTTACTCTCTTCTTACGTGAGGTTAGTCAAACTGTCTAGGCCCTCTATCTGAGTGATTTGATTATCATATAAGTCCAAATCTTCCAATGTTGTTAGTGTGCTCAGGCCTTCTAGCTTGGAAACTTTATTCCTTCGCAGACATAGAAACTGAAATGCAAAGAAAAAATTACCAGCAACACAAGAACATACATATGAGGTTGTCCAAGATGGACATTACTAAACCATGAAACAGTGAAACAAAGCACAGGTTTATGACCCCACCATACACTGAATACTGACCAACAAAGGCCTAATTAGGCCTAAAATGTTGTTGCTCCTAATTAATTGAGATTAAGATTTGGATTCAGACTAAGTTTGCAATTATTAGCAAAATGATTAGGCCTAAAACGCTTTAATCTCAAATTCTAACCTCATTAGTTAGTATTCAATGTATGGTGGACTCAGACATGGTGTTTTTGGGTTTCGTTTCGCTGTTTCAGTATTCTGGTGTTTCATGGTTTAGTAATGCCCGTCCGAGAAGTAACTGTACTTGCACAATTTAACATATTTTTTAAGTACCTTTACGTGGGTTAATCTTTCAAGGTTCTCAAGCTTTTCAATCTTTGCATGAGTAAGATCAACTTCCTATTTGTGAAATCAACAAAAATTGTTAGATCTTTGTAATAATATAAACTAAGTAGAATTAGAGGAAATTTAAGAGGATTCATATTTTTTTTAAATCAACAAATTACCTAAATTCAGTGAAGCTTGTACAGATGGTGGCTTCAGATATCAATTTTCAAATTTACTTCAATTAAAATGCAATTCACTGCACCTACATGTCACAATACATTAATATTTTTTTGTTTAAAAGACACATTTTGTGTTCTTTGTAACAGACAAAATTCCTTATTTTAGTATTCTCTGATCACACAGAGAAGATTTTTTTTCTCTGACCATTCTGCACCTGTGTTGATCATGAGGGCATGATATTTTGTTGAGATTCCAGGACTTAAATGTATGACTGTTGTTTCAACAACTACAGTAATTTAATTAAGTCATTTTCATATTCAAGTGAAAGTTTGTTATCAGTTGATCACAGAACAAATCTGGTCCCTGAGCTGATTGGACTGAAGAAACATGACGTTCATTGGTTGTCTTCCATAATTTCCCATTTCTCCTGACCAATCACCTCACAAGCCAATGAATTTAACTAAACCAATACTCTTTGTTTGTCCCCTCAATTAAGCATTATTTCCTGTTTCTCTGGGGACTTACTTACAATGGTCCCAAGAGAAAACAAAAACAATTCTTAATCAAAATTTGGCCATGTGGGAACAAACAAAGAGTATTATCAATGGTATTTTTCCGCTTTGGCCAATAAACAAACAACTCACTTGACACTGATGGTGACTTCCGCTTAGTTTGTAAAAACAACAGCCACCAAAAACAATCCCTCAATCACTATAAACATACGAACGTTCAAATTTCAAGGATGAATGCCATTCGTGATCTAGATCTTCATTGATCACAATTTTCTCTATTCTTTGGAAAAACTGGATTACCTCTAAAAAAAAACAATCGTTCGTGATCGTTTCCATGAGATAACTGTGAGAGGGTGATGTGAAGTGCTATTTTAGACCCATGTTAACCATGTGAGCGTTAGTTCTACTAATGGAAATGGGCCCACTCAAGGACAGAGTGGGTCACATCGTTTACATGGGTAGAAAATAGCACTTCACATCACCCTCTCATAGTTAATGCTGTTGAAATATAGTGCTACACGGCCAACGTTTGCATAAACGTAACCCCGTGTGCTTGCATGAGATAGTTTGCAGACACCGCAGAAAATCTGACTTTACCCTGATAGCTAACTTACCTCCGCATCAGGTTCCACATTCAGTATTCTGACTTCAGAGCAAAGTTAAGAAAAAAGTCAAGATTGATTACCTTCAAGGAAAAATCAGAGTTTCTACTTCAATTTTTTATACTTACGTACCTTCCGCGTTTTCGCCAGGTGAAGTAGGAACATTGTCGGGTGTCAAAATATTTCCCTCCATTTTGATGTTTGAATTTGCTGAATTTGCTTGTTTTTGTGGTCGTGTCAGCGGTAAAAAAAACCATGTGATGTAAGCTAATACAAAATGCCTCACAAATTGGTGGCAGAAGAACGGTATCGACAAGTAATATGGTTGAAAATTCTCCATGTCCATCACCAGAGCGAGCAATTTATGGATTTGTGCTGTATTTGGGAACTTATTTTGGAGTTGGTGAGACCTACAGAATGTAGAAGACGGCATTTCTTGTTTTCTTTATCTTTCAAAATGCTGCTAAAAGAAGAGGTTTTAAGGTTATATTTTCTTTAATTCTAACCAGGGTTGTATTTTATCTGGGCTTGTGTCCCAGAAGAGTGGCTCCAAAGTATTGGAATAACCTACCTTCCACAGAGGTATGGAATTTCATTTTACAGGGCCCCCTGTTCCTCTCAAAGCATATGGAGCATATTGAAGGGGAGAGCAAAAACACTTCTGAACTTAGGAGCATATACATTTTTTGGCAAAATAATTAGGGAACAATTTTTAAAACTAAAGCAATGACCCTTAAGTGCAAGGGCGTGGTTAGGGGGGTCCTAGGGTGCCCGTGATCCCCCCTTTGTAATATAAGCCTTTTTTTATGCAAACAACCTACAACCTACAAATCTAGCACTTCACGTTACACTACACTCCCTTCAGTTAATTCTGTTTACAATATTCAGGTTGCGAAAACACGAGTACCCTCTGTTTGACACAGTGTGACCCCCCCCCCCCCCCCTTTGAAATATCCTGGCTATGCCCATGAAGTGTGTTTATTAAAATGGACAATTTTACAGTTGTAGCTAAGTTACCTGGTCTAAGAATAAAAGTGAGGCTGCTAGTGACCAACCTTAGCTTCGTGCTCTTCTAATTGCTTTGTTAATGTACACTAATATAACAATCACATAAGTTACATGATAAGAGCAGTAAGGTCTGTATCAATCGGCCTTATTCACGTGGCGGCGGTATTGGCCATAGACAATTTAGGTTTCGTAACCCAAGTTGAAATGTTTGGGAAAAAATTTCGGTGTGCAAAAACAAAAGTTTTCAATCCCTTGGGACTCAACATGGCTGCTATGTAATTAAGGCCCAAACAAGGTCACTGACAGCCTTATAGCCAATTTCATAGGCTAGGTCACTGAGCAAACAACTGCAAAATAACCCATTCACAGCCATCCCTCTAATCAGATTCTAAGGAAAGTCATCCTTGGCTTTGGTTAGTCATTTAAATGGATTATTAATAAAAATCATTTTAGAAGGAAACACAAGCATATTTTAAGGAAACATTAGGGCCTCCTCTACTTGATGGCTCATATTCTAGCTTCAATCCATGTTCAGGGTGCAGTGATGGCGCAGTGGTGGGAGCACTCGCCTCTCACCAATGTCGCCCGGGTTCGATTCCTCGACTCTGCGTCATATGTGGGTTGAGTTTGTTGATTCTCTACTCTGCACCGAGACGTTTTCTCCGGGTACTCCGGTTTCCCCTCTCCTCAAAAACCAACATTTGACTTGATTTGCTTTGATTGTTAATTTCACTTTACAGTGTCCTCAATTAGTGCTCCAGCGCTAAATTGACTAGACACTTTAATAAAGTTCCTTTCCTTTCCTTTCCTTTTCCTTCAGGATTTTGCATTCAGGCTGTGTATCCTGTGCATATCATCCAGTCAGTCCTTTTTTATGCAATTGTTTTTCTTTTTCTTTTAGGTACTGGGTGTTAGCTGGACCAATTTATCTTTGTGCAGCATTGTTATTCATAGTTGTATTTTATGTCTCATACAATTTGACCATCACTGTTCCTTTGGATTCAATCAATACAATAACAGGTTTGAAAAGTCAGAACTTCTTTAGAGCAAAGAATAATTATTAATAGCAGTTTTTTAACTTTGTAGAGTGAAAGCAAAAAGCAACAATCCACTAGATGATAATATTGTGAATACAATTATTATTTGAAATGTTCCTTTGTGGTTCACTTGAAGTGGCCAGAAGTGTAAATTATAGTATTATTATACATTGGTGTCACCAGCTTGATTTTGATTGGCTATAAGCACGCAGCTAATTCTTGCTTGCTCTGTTTCTCTTACGTCATACCTACAAAAAATAGATTTATATATGTAGAATTGACGTCATACCTACAGACAATAGTTTTATGCATGCAGAAGTGACGTCACCTGACACACTAACCAGCAGTTTGATCAGTTTTGTCATGGCGGAGCTCCGCTCCGGAATATGCATAATAAAACAATTATTCAATTCGGTTTTCGCATGTTAGCGATAATTATCAAGGCCTCAGTTTGTGTTATCTGCCTCAGCCTTCGGCTTCAGTAGATAACACAAACTTTGGCCTTGATAATTATCGCTAACATGCTCAACCTCATCCAATAATTGTTAAATAACTGGCTTCTTATTGGTGAAGGTCAAGTATGCAGCCCACATCCTTCCTGAATGCTGCATCTTGGTGTTGACCCCCCCTCCCCTCCCCTCTGGCAATAAGCTGTGCAGTGATGTTTCTTTCCACATCCCATCCTTGCAGAGTTCATTACTGTTTCTCTTACACTCCATGGTCTCACTGGGAAAATTTCTCTGGATCCATCCCCTGTCTGGAAAAATTAATGGAGGTCTGAAGTCAGGATTTGTTCTTGAAAACAGATAACCATGCACGGTACGTTGGTGAAGTCAGCAAAGTTAAGATGGTTAGTTCAGTTCCTCCATTGTATGACATTCCTCTCAGCGAAGTAAACAGAGCACTTTATAAAGATTAAAAGGAGACCCAAACATCTCTGCAAGCCTAACCAGAGGACTTTAAGGTTTTGTGAACAATTCAAGAACAAGAAGGCCAATGATTATTGAAGAGCAGTGCAATTCAAGACAGCTTCAAAACCGGTTTTTTTTTCCTTCAAAATTTGAACAGTAATGCTCAGCAACCCCCAGGGGCCAGTTTCCCCACAAACTCTACTCCTAAAATATCCACACATCCTCTCAGGTTTGTGGGATTTAGGATTGCCATGCTTTCACTGATGATACCAAGCAAAATTGTATTTATTTAGAAAGTGCAAACTTTAATGTACTTTGAATTTCAGAAGGCAGTATGGAGTAGACAGGATTTAACAAAAAGTGAAAGTTTATATTGTCCATTAATACAAAATGTTGCTGTCCAAACTAGTCTATCACTTTGTTGTCTGGTACTTTTTCCATTAAATTAAATTAAGCATAGTCAAATTGATTGATTTCTTTATCCTTTTATACAAGAGATGCCAAACACTACAAAATGAAAGCCATTGTTAGTTTTAGACATTTTCTTGGTGTTTCGAGCATCTAATAAAAGACTGGTACGCTTTACGTGATCTCTGATCAATTTAATAAAAACAAAGAGCCAGGGAACGATAGTTCTCCTTGCAGTTTACAACTGTAAAACGTTTAATGAATTGGCAAATGGTGCCAAAAAAGTGCTTTTCACAAGCAGATCCTAAACAATCAATAGCCAGCCCAGAAAGTCAAAGGTTTTTTTTTTGTTACTCACATTGGAGAAAGAGAGGTTTAAATCAACTCTCAGATGAAAGTATTTATTGAGTACTGCGTATGTCTGAAACTAAGTATTTTTCTTCGACGTAAATATTACTGGTCATAGTTTCTTGAGGCTTTCTGGCTCTGGTTTGAAGATGTTTCAAGGGGGCAAAAACCTTAAAGCATTCACTTGCCTTTAAAATAATGGCCCCCCAAAACTTACCCTTTAATTAACAGGGAAATAGTACTTAAACATGTTGTCTATTTTTTAATCTCTTGAAAATACCACAAAATTTTACAAAAGCTGGGCAATTTAACAAATCTCCAGTAACCTATTTGAAATCGCAAATAAAATTGAAAGTTGTCACAATGACCGATGATCACAAGACTGTTTGAACTGGATGAGACTACTTTTGGCGATTCTTCAACACATTCATGAGATCTTGTTGCAGTAGTTGCTGTTTTCCTTTCTCTGCAAGGCTGGTCACACTCCTGAAGCATAAAAATAAGTATTTTCACCAAAGGTTCACAATAAATAATGCCTAATTTGCCTGTACATGTACCAACTGTGAGACTACCCTCTCCCTGGGACTGAACACTAGAAGAGAGACTAAGGGATAAAGTTTCCTGTCTTAACCCATTGACTCCCAGGGGTTCCCCATTGACGAGTAAAATCGTCTGACATTAGACAGAGTAAAATACTCTGGGATTTTAATGGGAACATAGTTTTTCAGTGAGTGATTAAGAAACCATGAAATCAAAGCTTGATCTTGAATTCCCTGACATTTAAATCCAAAGCGTACCACAATGAGCATGTTAAAGGAAACCAAAATAGATCTATAAGATCATCTGTGATGAAAAACTCACCTCAAGGCATTGACAATATCCTTTGTTTTGCCAAAGTAAATATCATTCAAAGTATTTCTCATCTTATTTTCCATGTCCTTTTGGAAACAAAGAATGGTTAATAATAGAAAGTGGACACCTCTCAAAGACTTAAAATAGCAGAGGGAGCCTTTACCTCGATCATCCGGCCAATGTTGGCAATGTGTGGACTTGCTTCACTGACTGAACTGTCCATTTCAACCTGAAAGAATTTGACTATTTCATTATCACAGCAACTGTTTTGGTATAAGCAAATCAGATTTACTACCTGGCAGGGGTAAAGCACAAGTTGGAAGAGAAGTCTTGCCTCACACAAAGGAAATGACAGTGCTCTCTTAAAGGAAAGATCTAAGTGTTTGTTTGGCTTGATAAAACAATCCTGAGAATGTTGTACTAATTGCAGTGAGAATAGATATTCAAAAATTAAAACAACAACTCTCACCTGTCTTGTCAAACTGCCACCTAAATTCATCATTCCTGATCCAGCTTTGTTTGTCTAAAAATTTAAACAACGTTTAACAATAATATTTTTTACCACAATTGCTTGTAATTTTGCAATCTGATTGGCTCATTCGCCGTTGGTGATAAGAGTTGAGACAATGCTGCTTCCGTCATGCTTGCGTCAATTTGTCACACAATGTAATACCAAATTTGGGGAAAATAAACGAATCATATTGAGAGCTAGAATAAGGTTATGGAGACTAGTTACATGTAATTATAGAACAAGACAAGGCACCCAGAGGCATTTAAACTTGATGTAAGCATTAAAACTTTTTGTAGCGATAATCACAGTCTTTTTACACTAGCAAACCGGCTTGCGCCAGGAAGGCTCCTGCATCCTTGCATTAAAGTGGCAACAAGGGGAACCTGGATTTTGAAAAGTGGAGTGGCAACAACACAAGGAATTTTCTCACACGAAGCAAATTAATAAACTGTTTAAGGGTGATCCCTGTAAGGATATGTAATTTGCCCACAGAAAGGGCCATTTTCAGTCTTTGGTTTTGTAAATAATAATAATAATAATAATAATAATAATAATAATAATATCTGACCTGCTAATCACCCTTTCTTGCAGTCAGAGACTGAATTGCTAAGGGCGCAGCTCAACGAGGTCGGACCGAAGGAGCTGTGCAGCCGGCTAGGCGCTCGGCCCCAGCTGAACACGACCCATGTATGACCTCAGAGCACAGCACTACAGCCAGATGGAATAGGCCGGGAGTTGATTTTTAGGAGGGTAGAAAACCCTCTGAGTCAGATTGAGATCAACTGAAACTCAGCCCACATATGACCCAAGGCCAGAGTTGAACCTGGGTCACAGAGGTGGGAGGTGCGGTTGATGACCACTAAACCACCCTGATTCACCTAAATTTTAGTTTAAGCAATGCAATGAAGAACATTCAAGTCTCACGAGAGCGACAGAAAAAAAGGTCGCAAAATTCATTGCAATACACTGTAAATGAAAAATGTTTTGTTAAATACAGGCACAGTTTTGGAGAATTTTTTAGTTGCTTGGTGACAGGCGAAAGGGCAACTGAAAAATCAGAGGCCTAGATACAGTGTAGGATTCAAACCTATGACCTCGTTAACACCAGATAGATGCTCTACCCAACTGGCTTTTTTTTACAACTGATTTTCTGTTGACCTTTCACCTGTCCCTACGCAACAATTTTTCCATCTAATCCCACATGTGCATTAC
The DNA here is from genome assembly GCF_036669925.1 of Montipora capricornis. Classification (NCBI taxonomy): domain Eukaryota; kingdom Metazoa; phylum Cnidaria; class Anthozoa; order Scleractinia; family Acroporidae; genus Montipora; species Montipora capricornis. Next base: position 2,268,125 of record NC_090888.1, on the reverse strand, counting down.
ACCTTAAACACATAGTTATTTTGGTCAAATCATACCTGCAACCACAGCATTACAGTTGAAGTCAGCTTATAGTGCGCATTCCGGCCACCACTTTTTTCCTATGGAAAAAAATGGGTTAAGGTCTATAAACACAAAATCAGGTGAAAGGTTACCCAAAACCTAATGGTCCCTGCAAGAGCTTCCAAGAGTTTGCACTCAGAAAGTACAAAGATTTTTTTTGAGCTTGTTCAACTAATCTGCCAATAAATAGATCCATGTGGTTGGTTTTTTGTGTGCTCAGCTCCCTAACTACTAGAGTGGTTTATAGCAGTCAGTGGTTCATTCCTACATGTATGTGAACAGGCTCATGTACGCCACACGGTCTCAGTATAGGAGCCATTTTGAACTACGTTGGCAGAGTGTTGTGCAGTCTTCGTTTAGCAGGGTTTTTTTTTTAAGCATTAATAGTTTCTTATTTTTGTGCCTCCCTCCTTCCCTTTACTCCCATTTTTTTTTTCCACTGTTAACACAGTGTGATGGGTACCTGATGTCTCTGTGTGGGAGCTCATGGCTGAGTTGTAGGGGTTGCAAGCCATGGGAGCATTTTACTGTCTAGGGACTGGCTGATCAAAGTAGAGGCCCCTGGGCACCCACCATCCATACATCTTGATGCAGTTGTTAATTGTTTTCAAAGTTAAACAAATACCCTCCTTTGTTTGAAAACTCTGATGGTAAGTAGACCTCAAGATTACATGTGGAGACCTTGGCTAGCTACCTGAACCTCCACAACATGAATGGAATCCCAGCAACCTTTGATCTTTTTGGAACCATCTCCCGCTGAAAGTAAAATGCAGTAAACAAATCAAAAGAAAGGATAAGAAATGAAATACACGTATCATTTTACAGAAAAAGTCTATTCATTTGCTATTTTCATCAATCCTACATGTATTATACAGTTCATTTTGGGGGGTTATTTGTATTAAAACAATGGATATCCAGTGCACTGAAGCATGATACGGTCCTCAGAATAAATATCTTCTAGTATAAATACACAGGTGATTATACAAGAATTATTTTGTAAGAATTATTTTGCTTTTCATCGCCTTTTATATATTTCAAGCCAGAACCTTACAAACATGTCTAAGTATGACACCCATTCACTACGGCACTAAGAAAACTGAACTCTGGCATTGAATTCTGTGGCTAAATGTCGCGATCATGCAGTTCATTTTGACCCTCCACTGAGCCACATCTTCCTACTCTGCAACTCCCTCAATATCATTGGGTGTCCATTAAAATGTAAATCTGCTCTTGTCTTCTCTTATCTCTTTTCCATCTCTTATCTATTAATCTCTTACCTTATCTTATCTGTTCTTATCTTTATCTAGCTGTACCTTCAGTAAATTTACTGAACATCATCAATGAAAAACTGCTAACCCTAAAATTAATGTTACCTTTCTTGATAAGGATGACACCTGCAAATCCATGATCTAAATCCCAGAGGTAAACTGAAGACACTCCACCTTCAAAATACCTTTAAGAAAATGCATCAGAGTTACTGTAACACCACAGAAATTGTTACAAATTCTCATATCCATCTCCTTTGTCCACTTACATTTCTCGATACTGATCAAAGGCTGTATTAGCATCAACCTCTAGTTTTCTTAGCCTGTCTGAAGGCAAGGCACCATCGTCAAGCGGCGGTTCATATGTATTAGTCCATGGTGACCTACAGTAAAGAAAGTGCACCATGTTAAGTAGCAGTTACAAGTCTCAAACATACATGTACATATTTAATAATTCTAGCAGTCAGAAGGCTGTACCGTACAAGATGTTGTATTAGTAAGCAGTCAGCACCAAACAAACGTGACTAACTAACAGAATAATTTACAGAAATACTTCACATTTTTATTTTCCTCCATTTCAGTTTAACAGTGCATTAATTAGAAGACTTAAAATAATAATAATTATTATTAATTACATGAAGAGGAGCAAGAAATGAAGAAGTAAACATGCGAGTGACTAGATAGCACCATCAAATGCGATTTAAACTAAATTTAACCCATTGACAAGTAAAATCGTCTGGCGTTAGACGGAGTCTGGCTGGCAAGTACACGCCGGGTTGGGTGTCAAAGGGTTAAATAAGTCAACAGGTCAATAGACAATTGAACAGACAGGTCAATAGACAATCCAAGAGGTATTTTAGATAACCTCTTTCAAACAGCCACCTTTACAAAAACATGTTACTGGTACATAATTTGCCAAACCAGTCAAATTAATCTTGTTTAAATCTCTCATAAGCCACCACCTACAGCCATCATTACAGTTGGTTCTGAGAACTGGTACCAATAAAATGTTACACTGCTTAAAACTTCTATCCACAGTGTACCTGTAAGAGTCACCATCCCTGTTGTAATCACAAAGGAGATAATCTTTTCCAGTTTGTTTATCCCTAGCAATCTTGAGTGGCTGATCAACTGATGATAACAAGTCTTCACAAAGTTCTGGCACCTAATAAAAACAGCTTAAAAATATCATCTTTGAAACTGTTAAAATTTCAATCAAATTTACATACAAAATGAAATCAACTTTTATTTGAACAAAACGTTTAACCAGTAAGATGGTGAGCTGTTTACTGAGAGCAATTTTTGCCAACAACGGCAAAAGGTACGTGTATATGCATCAATCACGCAGATTGCTGTCCATTTCCTTCTGAACTCCATAAGCAAAGTACAAAAATCTGGAGACATATAAAAACTTTGCATTGTAAGAATGTCATTTTCGACAATATCTGAATACTCTCCAAAAATCACCCGCAGCCCTTCCGAATGTTCTCGACATTTCTCGGTTAGAACAGCAATTGCTATTGTTCCCATAACCATGCCAACTTTCTACCACGTATTTTGCAACTTGATTGGCTGATTTCTGACTAATTATGGTACTTGTTAAATATAGCCTATATCAATTTACGTTTTCCAAACCAGAACAGCTCGAATGAGAGCACTAGAATCCAGTTCTTGTTTTATTTTCCTTCTTGACATCTCGAAGATAACGAAATTAATGAACAAATGTTGAAAAGGCCACGGGAGGTATTTCCCGGGAGATTTGGTGCTCTAACCGGGAGACCGGGAGATTTTATGAAAAACTTGGAGACTCCCGGGAAAACCGGGAGAGTTGGCAGATATGATTTCCTTCTGAACTCCAAAAGCAAAGTACAAAACAACAATTTTATTAAACCTACCTCAGGCTCCTGATGACATTCATAACATCACATTTTTAATTTTATTTACAACTGTGAAATGGTCCCAAACGTGCCTTAATTACACATCTCAATTTGAAATACACTTCTCTAATTTCCTGTGCATCAGCCATACAAGAACTCTCAAACTGACTTACTTGTTTGTGTTTTAAAAAGTGAAAGGTGGAGAAACAATGACAGTTGGAGGTAATAATGGGAAAAAATCATTTATTGGGTGTGCTTCATGGTAACCATTGGAGCTCGGAAATCAGAGGAGTTAAGCTGTATGTTGTAAAAATAGGCTGTCTTGCCAATAGAAACGTTTCACATTTGTTCATAAATTCACAGTGGGTTCGAAGAAATTTGACATGCCGACGTTTTTTTTAAAGAAACCAACGTTCCATGGTTCCATGGGATAATAGTATGCACTGGTTAACGTTTCGAAGAAATCTATTGACAGCAGTAAGTGGATGCTCTACTCTGGAGTGAGCTGTAGCATATTTTGACAAGAAAAAAACCAGAACGAGCATAAAGAACAACAGCTAACTTACACAGATAACTTACAAATTAGCCCAAAATGAACTCTTCAGATGCGCATTTCACATAAAGAACGTAAATTTGGAAAACATACACAACAATAAAGCGTAGCTCATCTTCAAAATTAAAACAAAACACTCTACAACGAACATTTACTGTACTCACCAAATCGATAAGATCGCTAAGATTCTTTTCAATTTGTTGAGGAGGGAGTCGCCGCATCAAATCTAAGGCGCAGTCTAGTTGTCTTTCCGTCTGTAGTAATAAATAAAAATAGTCCGCTGTTGAGCATAGATACAAACCACTTTCAAACTCAAATGATCACGGCTGACCATTTATGCATCGAACGAAGTTCAATTCTAACGGAAGCATTTGCACGAAATCAGAACTATAGACTTGATTATTGAATCATTCACGGTTTGCCAAATAATAAAGCACAGAACAAATAAAACCAGGGCTGCATTATCAACTCAAATAGTAATCGATCAAAGCTGAACAACAGTTTGTATTAAGAAAACTGCTCTTTTCTACCGCAAGCAAAAACAACCAATATACTACTTACCATGTTCACTTTAAAATGCAACCAAAGACCTAAAAATATTTGCGTCAGTTGGACACAAAAACAACTCAAGAAGCGGCAAATTATTCGCAAAAATCCAGCCGGAAACGCCGCTTTCGAAACAAGATGGCCGCCTCCTACCACACCAACGGATGAACCAATCCGTGTAAACTACCAAATATGGCGTCATCAAAAAAGAAAGTCCAGAAAAAAACGAACACGGAAATGATTTCCTGGCCCACTACTTTTATTTATTTGCATTTACTGTCTACAGAGATCCATTGATAAAATAACAAGGGCAAACCAATCCTCGTCCAGGGTGTGAAGTTTCCTGTCTCAACTCCGGTATGTCGTTTTCGTGAAACGGCAAACGCGAAACATTGTGCTGCTGCTTGTCATAAAAGCATGAAAATTATGCTATGAAAAATGAAATGGAATGATCAATCGACTTGCAAAGACCTACACATTGGAATCACGTCATTACGGTACATATAAAGGTAAAGTTACCACCCAACCCCCCCTCCCTCTGTCAGTGCTCCATTTTAAGCCTAGTTTTCACTAGCGACGCAAGCATAAGAACAAGCAATACACGCAGGCGCATTCAGTTGTTGTTAAGTAGAGTCTATTGTTCAAGCAAAAGGTTCTAATGAACAACAAGCTACTGAGTCTGCGTATGCTTCTTGTGCTAATATACGCTTGCGCAGCTAGTGAAAACCAGGCTTTACGGGTATTCAAAGCTATAGTTACAAGGATCAGAGGGAAATTGAAGTCGAAGCAGGCGTTGAAGTCACCGAGGATCGAACCTGTGAACAGCCACGCACTAACAAACTGAGCTACGGCTGCTCCTGTTTTTTTTAAAACCATCAGGGGCACTCAACGAGTAATTTCGGTAAATATCTGCTCGGAAGGACTCGGGTCCGCCAGAATTTTCGAACATTCGGCGACTTTCGATTTCCGATCTTCGATTTCTAAACCATTTTCTGGAACAGATTTCCTAGATATTTCGTTAAGTTTCGAAACCGCGCTGAAGAGGGCTTTTTTGCTTTTCGCAAAAAAGGCCTGAACATTGAAGAGGCTGGAATTTTCCCAAAAAAGGCCTGAAACCTAAAACTGTCGAAGGCGACTGATATATTTTTTATATTTAATTGATACCTTTTTCTGCATACTACATTTTTACTTTAGGCTGCAAAAATTAGTTTTTCAAGGCGCGAAGCGCGCGCTATTGGCTGTTTTGCAGTCTCTATTGCTTCTGTAGCTTCAACTCATTCAATTTCTCGCTATTTTTTCTTTTCTGCGATTTTTTTCAGCTGTGGCGTCGCCAGTTCAAGGGTGGCTTCACCTTGCAATTTTCATCGCGCGTTGGCGACACGACAAAATTTGAAAAAATTGCATCTAGTACACGTGAAGGGACTAATTTGAAAGTAAAATTACAGACGCTTTGCGTGATGTAACAACTATTTTGGTTTATTATGCTTTTGAATGTTGATAAATCACTCAACATAATTTTAATTCGAAATAAAACGGAATTCTTGGATAACTTCAAAGTAGAAGTGACGTCGACGCAAACCTCTAGCTTGTAACAGTAAGTAGACAGATTGTTTGTATCAAACACAAACAAGATTTTTTTTTAATTGTTTAAAAAAAAAACAGAGGACGACAATTCCGTCGAATATAGAAGCGATATAGAACGCGCGAATACGATATTACAGGCAATATTACCCGTTGTTATCAGCAAATATTTTTCTGGTGGTTTTGATCATTCTTGTTGAAATTCACTCGGAAGGGTTACCGAGCAATTTCCGGAAAGTTTTTATTTGCCGAATTTTCCGCCCTTCTCTTAGCAAAGATTTTTGAGTGCAAGGCAAAAATTATTCTCTAAAATGGCCATTATTCTACAGATATTTTCTGCGCACTGAGTCACAAATTCTTATTTACACTCCCGTTTCTGTTCTATTCAGTTGAAAGGAAACTATATATTTTCAAACGATATATTATTATCCTTTATAGCTATTTGACAAAATAATATAAGATTTATTTCAATTCATCTGACGTCCAATAATGAAGAAGCGAATCAGAGCCGGTGAAAAACGGGACTAACATAACTAATAAGACTAAATCAGCAGTTATGATCAATGCTTTAGCTCGAGGAGACGTTGATAGCTTATGGTCCTTTTTTATGGGATTTGTGCATGGCATTTGTAAAATTCAATCTCAGTAAACAATTGAATTTTTCCTAGTTCCAGTCACCATGGCGGAAGTCACTTGTTTACCAGTTGGCATGACGTCAGTCGGCAAGAATGCTTACCCAGTCTCAACTTCTTCCGCCGCCGATAACGCGACTGAATGCGCCGAAGGTAACGGAGGAGGATGCGAGTTGTGTTAGGCCCGTTTTAAACGTCGTATTTTTACACGTGCCGAATGAAATGCAAATGAGCGAAAACAATAGACTTTTCTCATTTGCATTAGATTCGGCACATGTAAAATGGGACGTTTAAAACGGGCCTTAGTCAGTGTTATTTTGATGCCATTGCCAACACCATGATCATCGTCAACAACAACAACAACAACACAATGTGTGAACACAATGGGTACCAGTATATTGTGATTTGTTCACATTACAACCATGAACTCTGAGAAAATGACCTACCTGTTTACGGTATGTGTGAAAAGTACCTCGGAAGTGCCGAAAGACGTGTGCATACGAGGAACCAGTCACCTTTCGAGTGCAAGAGTATTACGACTTGACTCTGTGCACCGTCTTAAAAAACCTAAAAACAAAATAATAATGCTCACTGAATGCAGGTTGTACTTCTGACGAAATATTGGTCAAGGCTTCACCAATATTTCGTCAGCCACGGCCTGTCTTCTTCAGGGACTTAAATAATTTAAAAAACCTAGCCCAGCGAACTCCTACTGACGCACTATACTTGGACACCAAATGTGAACACGCGTACGACCGAAGTTCATCTCTCAATTTTGTCATATTTAAAGGAACCACGCCATGTGTTCTTACCGGCTACCGTGAAAAAGAGGGACAAAACGCTAATTCAGAGCCTGTCTCGCCAAGTGTGGAAGAAATGGTTCCCATAACAGAAGGATATCAGCACCTCACTTTCTATCCACCCATCAACTTGAAAGCAATTTTTGAAGGGTAAGATTCCAGTATCTTCAGGAGAACATTGAGAGGTTACAAAAAAGCCCCTACGTATTATTTCGGGTGGGCCTGATTCCAAATACGGAATAACTTTAGCCACTTCATCCTTAAGCAGTAGAAGTTACGCAGCTCGTACTAAGCTATTTCATGATATGCGCAGGTTCTTTCATACAAGTGATATCGTCTGGTTTTCCCTTGACATCAAGCTAAGTAGAATATATAAGGCACCAGTACAAACATTCGGCGCCTGAGAGTGCAAAACTACCCCCCGGGGGCTGGGGAACTCCCACATGAAAAGGGGTGTAAATTTCGGATTTTGGTCTCATTTAGGGTGTTCTGGGCCAAACGCAAGAAATATAAAAATATATATTTAATACTAGGTAAATATGGTCTCTTCTTAGGGGTCTAAAAAGCCTGGATTGGTATCCTTTAGGGGTTTAATTCAAAATTTTCGATGAGCATCCCCATCCCTTCATATGCGATTGCAAAACCCCCGGAGAACTACGCGTTTTAAGAAGTTTTTTAAGTTGTTGCCGCAAGTTGTTGGGCAGCTTTCTTCAAACGACCCTTCGAACCCGGCCTTCGAACAACCACAATTTAGACACAATGGATTACTCGGTTGTGTAAGATTCCGTATGTGTGAACTAGAAATACTTCGCGGTCTTTTTGATAACACGTGACGACGCACAAATTCCTTGGAGATGGGTTTGCAGGAAATTGATGTGAAGCGAAATTTTACCATTGTCATCCTCAAAAGGGCTCGATTTGAGGAGACTTCATTATTTACTGGTCTTTAATCGATGCCAGCGATGAATTCTGTGGATTCTGTGAACTCAGTGGTCGTTAAAGCCGCTTATAATGGGTATGGTACAGGTTTACCTCTCTTACATTGGGGTTGTAAACTTTCAACCTTCGATTTTAATCGGAGTTTTTCTTTCTCGTTCATAGCACAATCATGGTACTGTCAATGGAGACTCGGATCACTCTGGAAAAATTCTGCGATGACATGCGAGAGATATTCAAATTTCGCAATATAGAGGTTTTTACGGTGAAATGGCTGGACGAAGAAGGTTAGCCATGCAATGAAAAAGTCGTTCGATCGCGAGTTATCATGTAATTTCCCGGCTGACGAATGACATTTTATCGTATCGAGTTTAGTTTGTAGCTTAATACTTGTTATAGTGTCTTGTTTCTTCATACGCTCTGTTGGGGTTTCCGAAGCTTGATTATTAGTAAAATGACTCATCTACTGGTGTTTTGTAAATAAACAAATCTTGTCGATCACAGTGATCCACGGTGATCAACGCGAGCTTTTATAAAGGGATTTGCTTCATCACTGAGCCAAAAACAACGATCGTTCGAATGACTTTAATTACATGCATTGTTTTTCTTGCTTTTTAACTCCACTGTATGAAAACAATGGGATGATAGAAGAATGTTTAAGGACATAAAAACATTGATTGAAAAATTGTCACGAAAACCGACTCTTGGGAAACCCTAAAGGAGATTGTTATAAGAAAATTAAAGCATATGAACAAATAACATATGCAAATCCGGTGGCAGTTTCATTATGGAAATACATATTCAATCTAAAGACACTCATCGACCAGTATTATATATTATATATTAATATTTCTCTTTTCCTTACTGTAGACATTATAACATTGAGCTTTGGTTGCCATCTTGAAATTTCTGGAATTTGGCCACCATCTTTGAAAATCCATTGACCTTTTAAGAGGAAATTGAAATGTCCTTGTATGTTTAAAGCCTCTAACCTTTTGGAATTTTCAGTAGTTATTTTTGCATATTGATGCTTTGTGCTTTCTGCTCCATTTAAAGTGCTATTATGACCAAAAAAGACAATTTTTATTTTTCTTTGGATTTAAAAACTATGTTAACTAAACAGTAACTTATCCAAGTTTTAAGCCTTGATTTCAAAAAGACACCCGTTTATTTTAACTGGAATTTCTCCTGTTTAATGGTCTGCCATTACTAACGTTAAAATCTTGAGAGAGCTGGATTGAGGAGAAAATGATGTCAAAGACTCAATAGTTTAAGAACGCAATGCATGCTTTCGTGTTGCATATATAATAAGCTAGTGAGTAAGTGACGTCACTTTTGTCTAGATCCAACCCTCTGAGGTCCAATCAGTCAGTTTGGAACGTGAGTAATGGCAGACCGTGAAATCCAAAACTTGCACTCAAAGTAAATAGACTTTGATAAAAATTAAAGCTTAAAATTTTGCCAGTCAATTGTACTGTTGAGCAATGACAACTTCAAAATCTAAAGAAAAAAAGAGATTAATAATAATAATAATAATAATAATAATATGCATTAGTCATGGTCAATACCAAGCAAAAAAGAAAACACCACTTTTACCATGGTAACCACTTTGTCACCTCTATACTCCACCTCTCTAATTGCTCCCTAATTGGGATAAATAAATCATAAATATTCTATTCATTTGTGGGTTAAATAGGAGATCCTTGTACCATATCATGCCAGGAAGAACTTGATGAAGCTATCAGACTGTATGAGTTAAACAGAGACTCAGAGCTTGTCATACACCGTGAGTAATTTTGTTTACAATTTTTTGTTTCAATATAATTTTTATTTCATCTTCCACGTAGTTAATGTTCTGATAGTATGTGGGCCGTATTGTCGAATACATCCCACCAAATTTTAAAGTTTAGTTTTGCTGCTTCATTCAAATTTCTATTAGATATTATTAAATTCTCAACCTCGGTTAATGCATTTTTCGTACCCTGGTTTACTCGATCACGGTTATCAGCTCATATACCTTACATGTAGTTTAACCCTTACATGACAAATTGTTTTGCTAAGCATTGCAAAGCTAAAATTATTTTTGCTGGATAAAGCAAAAAAAAAAACGTTTTTGTGGAAAGTTTGGATCAATGCCAAGGTTTAGAAGTACGCGAAAAGGTAAGAAATGTTTTTGTGATGAGCCTGCGTCTGTCTGAACACCAGGTATTACACAACATTGCATCTTCATCAGGTTTTTTCAATTTCGCTCGGATTTCGTACTTCCAAACTTTTGGAGTTTAAGGAATTTAATAAAACAATATTATTCAATACACGCTTCAATGTTGGATATGAGACTGGTTATAGCCAACTTGGCACTACACACCTTGTTGGCTATTTGCCATCTTATATCCATCACCTTGCTCATGCTCCTAGATGTAGTTTTGTATGGGTGTGCTGATTTTTTCTGGAATAACCCAAGCTATTAATTTTATTCCTCATAATATGCGTAAGAAATAAGTTGAATGCAAGTGCATTTCGTGATTTATGGGCAGAGTGATCTTTCAGAAGTTCTCAAAATTGCACGAGCCGTAGCGAGTTATTACACACAACAGAATTATTCCATTATTGTGTTTCCATATAGCAACTTCTGTAATGCACTCTATAACCTCTGTTGTACTCTATAACCCTTTTATGCATTCCTCTTTCACCAATATATATCAGAAACTTGATATTCTGTTAAGTATATAATAAAGCCTGTAATCCAAGTTGATAGATCATTCATATTCAACTGTTATAAGTTGTTAAAACCACTGTTGTTTAACTGCTGCAGTGTTTAAAGGAATACCAGAGGAACCAGGTAGACTGTGTGATGGCGAAACAAGTAAGTTTATTTCGTGTTTCAAGACTACAATTAAGTGGTTCTTTTTATTGACAGTTTTTTTTTAAGAAGGGGAAAGGGGGTATGTTGTGATGCTTATCAAATTGCCTTGCATCTACACATAAAAGTTATTTTGTGGTTGTCGTGACATACAATGTACTAGTACCTGCGACTGCCTTGCTCCACAAAGAGCAACAGCACCTTTAGGGGCTTTAAATGTGGCAAGCAATGGCCATCCCTAAGATAGGATAATTCCCTTCTCCTCAGCACTTACCGGTACATGTATGTATGGCATGGCTTGCCAATCTCTGCAACCCACTCATAACCTTTCCTGTAGGGTTATACCAGTAGAGGCTGCATGCTGCCTAAGAAAATTTTCGGGGAGCCCTTTGGGCTTCCAACATTAAAGGTTAGTAGCCCAAGTTGTTTTTTCAAGAGCCCAGAATTAATTAATTCCAGCTGGGATCATATTTACAAGAAAGTGATGATGAATCAAGGTGCCCGCTTAGGCCACTTGTTCAGAAATTTGGTCGTCTGCGCTCGCAAATAAGGCGCCCCAGGTGATCGGGCGACCGTTGCAACCTTGCCAGTTGAATCAGTGAAAGAAAAAGTAGAGAGGAGGTGGAATAGAGGGAAGGAATGCTTAAACCATTGGCACCTCAAACACCTTAGGGGGCCCCCAGTTGACAAGTAAAATCGTCTGGCATTAGACAGAGTAAAATCTGTCAAGTCTCATTCCCACGACTCAATGGGTTAAAACACGTATTGTATAAAAACGCGTGTATAAGCCGCATCTTTTTGCCAAGACCATTGCTGTGAGAGAGAAGACTAGCTGGCATGGAGTCATGCAAAAACAACACTAAAAACCTTCAGTAAATAAAGATTGAACATATTTCTTCGACTTATCACTTCAACACTGAACACTTCACTGAGTGTGAGAAAATTCCGTGCTATTCAGAACTCATAAAGCAAATGGCTGACTGTTTTGTTGCCCTTGAGTACTTGCATGGCCTGTTTTAAATTTTCCAGGAGGTTGTTAACCTCTCGTTTCATACGTCTTTATAAACGTTATATACGCGCACAGCTGATGTCCATGTTGTTTACTGATTGCGGGAAGCAATCATGTGACTCGGTCCAGACTTCCTTCTGCAATTGACTGCATGGTTACTAAGTAAATGCCTTGAAAATGCCTTTTAAACAGATTTTCCAACAACTTTTGGGTAAATTTCACTGTTAATGTACGGCAAACACTGTAGGGTATAGGTTTTCGATTGTCTGAGTAAACTGGAAACACATTGTTTTGTTAAGAAATTTACTAATGAGTACCTGCAGTAATCAATTTCTGGAGGCATAACATGACATTTTGAGCCCCGTTAAAATCTGTGAAATGTACAAAATGTACATTCAATCCATGTACATACTAGCAAGGTTGCTGCTTAACGGTCACCTGGGGCGCCTTATTTACAAGCGCGGGTGACCAAATTTCTGAACAGGCGCTCAACATATCACAAGGTGATTCATCCTCACTTTCCTGTAAATTTGATCCCAGTTGGAGATTAAGTAATGAAAAAAGCGATATGGTTGGAGAGAATCAAACGTATGGCAGCTAAGCAAACGACTGAGCAAATTCCACAAGTTAACGACTCTTAAACTTGTAAACGTGTTCAATATTGCTAAAGGATTTCTTTGCGTTACCTCCTGGTGGTGCACGGAGACTGGGTCGCAATGTTATCCCAAATTTCGAAATGCTACGTCCATATGTTCATTTTGCGCACGCAAGGGCAGTTAAATTCGCACGTGTTAATTTGCGGAAAGTTACACAACAAAGGAAACATGTTCATCCCATTATAATTGTCCTGGTTGACCACAAGTACCGGTAAATGGTCTGGCTTGCTTCTAAACACTGGAGATGATTTTTAGCCCTGGTGGTAAATGATTAGAATAAATAAATACTGTCTTTTAGTTTGTAGAAATTAGATTGATTTAGAATACAGCTACATATACCATAAACTGATTAAAATTTAAAATTTAAATATATACACAGCAATATTTACATGAAACATACTAATTATATGTATATACAAACACATACAAACTCAACACACGCACATACAAACTACTTTCATACATACTGTACATACCAGTGAAGGTTTTTTTCTTTTTTCTTTTTGTAAATTGCTTAATAGTGCTGTTTTGGTATGCTGGGGGTAACCCTGCGATGGACTGGCATCCCATCCAGGGGGGAGTAAAAAAATACTCCTAGTCGCTTCATGCCACAGAAACCAGGATAAGCTCTGGCTCTGATGGGCCACTTGTAATTGGCTCCTAAACAGACTTTACTTTTTTTTGACATGTATGTTTTAGAGACCTTTAGTACATAATACAGAATCATTTGATGCAGGTATTGTTGACACGTTAATCAATGTTGCTTTAATGTCACTGTTCCTTGGTATCAAATATAGTTAGCTTTTAACGCATAACGTAAGGCGCAATAGAACGAGACAACATACGTATTGGCGTTTTTTGAGGGGAACGCTGCCTTGTGACTGGTTAGCTTATGCGACTTCCGGATTGCGTGATATAGAACAACGTCACTTATCTCCCCAGCACTACGAGCTGATTGGTAAACAGCACATGCTGGATCGGACAAGAGTATTGGTTAGCGAGTAATGTACAAAGGCAAACGAGCCAACAAGCTTGGGGAAAGTCGCTGCGCAGACTTAACCACACCTCGCAGGAGTGACCCAATTTTAATGAAGGCAAAGCAATAAACCCAACCCATCTCCAAAGGGAGGGAGGGAGGGGAAAAAACTTTAACAAATGCAAACAGCTAGTTGGTTTACTATAGAAGACAAACTGCCAAGTGAACCTTGGATGGCAAACTAGCTAGACTCTGTCTATTAAAGTAGCCAGTTGTACAGCTTCTACTATGAGCAGGTATGCATTACACATGCTCTTTAAAAGTTATGAATGAGGCCTAAACAGATTTGGCCAATGCAGGTGTACGTTATAAACTGAGATCTACGTGTACGAACGAAGTCTTTATGTCCTCATTTTATTTACAACAAGACCATTGATTTTATGACCTTGAATCACCGACTACAAAGAAAACGAAGATAACTAACGCAACATGAATAGCCCTTTTACTAAGGTGAAGTTCCATTAACCGTAGTTTACTGATGGGGCAGTAAAATCTCATTTAAAAATTTGGTGAATTTTGACAAATTAGTATTATCACCATCATCATCATTATTATTATTAGCAGCAGCAGCAGTAGTAGTAGTAGTAGTCATATTCCTATTGTTTGTGGTTTATTTGGTGTTGGGTCCTGCAGGTTGCATAATTTTAATTACTGTGTATATGTTAAATTTTTAATTAGCAATACTTATTGCCACAAGAAGCATTTTACTGTTTCATTATGGAAGTTAACTTTTAGATAATGAATTTTTGGTATCAAATGGCAGTTGTGCAGACTGAAGTGGTTTCTGAATTTGTTCAGCTGAATGAAAACATTTGTGTATAACCAGAAGAATTGGACTTAAAGCTTCAGGTTTGAAGGGAATCTACAGAGAATAATTAAGCACAAGAGACTTTGCTCAGTCATCGGATTTTTACACTGAAAATCATGTTTGTGGAATGGATAAAAAAAAGATGTTAAACATACTGCAGGAATGCTTTCTGTTTTTTGAACCTAATGTCCCACGGAAAACTGCAAAGAATGATTTGATTCTGGTGAATTCAAGTCCTTAAATGCTCTATTCAGTGGCCATCCTTCAGATTACAGTGTAAGTAGGCATCATCTATTAAAACATGGAAGATGATGTTTTGTCTATTTCTGGAATGTTTGGAGCTGGTGTCGTTGAAGAAGAAGAAGAAGAAAAAAAGATTCACAACAATGACCTGATTCGCCGTGCTTCTGTGCGGATCTTTAGATCCCTTAAACGGGTTCGTAGAAGTTTCTCTGGAAGCCTTAGTTCTATTATCTCACGGCAAAGTGTTGCTGCAGAAAATAACTGCCAGTCTCAAATTCCAAACACTTCAAAAGCTACCAGTAGACGTCCGTGGTCCTTTGCTTTTGGTGAAGAAGTTAGGATCTTAAGAACTCCAACTAGCATTGGTAAAATAATCATAATATTATTGATATTCTTGTAGTCTACTTAATTTTCATTTTATTGTTTTCTTTTGGGGAAAAATAATTTAACTTGCTGTAATTAAATTTGAAATTTTGAGTTTTGTCATCAATAAACAAAACCAGACAAAAAAGAAAATTAATTAAACTATGGCAGAAAATTCATTTTGGTCGTACGTGTACTCTGAAATGTATTTTACAGTTATTTTCCATTGTAAGCCATTGAATTCTAAACTGCCCCTCATTGACAAGTAAAATTGTCTGGTGTTAGACAGAGTCAAATCTAAATTAAGTCTCACTCCTTGGAGTCTGTGGGTTAAGGGAATTTTATATTATTTTTGTAGCGAATGCTGACATGTATGGCTAGTTTGGTTCTCATGATTATACATTTATTAATGTAATAAGATCACAGATGTCTTAAGGAAAGAGCGATACAGAACATTCTACTTGTTACTACTAGTGGTACATTGTGTCTTAAAATATTCAACATTGTGTGTCTGTTTTAATATTTTGCAAGACACTGTGGAATTTATAATACAAATTGTTTTTTAACTGTAGATTTTTAATCGGTTGACTCACTTATTGTATCTTTTGAGGCAGTGATTCCTGATTAATTTTAAGTTTATCATATTTACAGCTGTAGTAGCTTTGAAAATGATTGTTCAAAAATTATTGTTATGTCTTGAAATTTGGCAGTTTGATTGAGATTAAGAGGGAGTGATTTGTTATTTGCATCTGCTTCATGTAAAGCTGGTTAAATTGGGTTAAAAATTAATTCTTGATCTTTGATCATGTGTGCCATGTACAGTGTATGAGTGACATCAAGAAAAGAGACAGCCCAGAATAAAAAAAAAAATGGCATTTTTCATTATCAATTTTTTTAGCATAATATTCAATGGGCAGAGATTCTTAAACAGACAGGTGCATCCCAAATTTTCATTCAACATGGTAGTTTTCATTTTTGGTAAGAATTTACAAACTTGTTTTTCACATGTTGTAAATTGTCTTAAATTTTTGAATGTTATATCTGTTTAATGATTTTGCCACAAAAACATCTTGAGTGATCTAATGTACTTTGTGTATAAACAGTAGAATCTCTTTTTTATGTTTTAACTGGTATATAAATATTGTACATGTACATGTACAATGTATCATTCACCAGTGGACCATAAAAATCAGTACTGATATTTGACTGAATTCATTCTCCTGAATATTTTTTTCTTATTTGGACATGAGTGTGCACAATATGTGACCCAAGCAGATTAAAATTTAATTCGAACAAAAACACTGATACATCCTCAGTAATTTTATAAGGCAACAGAGGACAAAGTACAAGCAAAAAACAAAATTACTGATAAACTGTTTCATTCTGGTCTCTTCTTCCCTTTCATTTCTTCAGGAAATATTTACCGAAGGGGAGCAAAGAGGTGGAGAAAGATTCACATTGTAAATGGTCATTCCTTTGTTGCAAAGAGATTTAGCAGGGTGAGATTTAACATGTATCTATTGTGTTTTTTGTCTTCAGTGATAGTCATTCAATTATAGGGGCCCTCAATACAGAATAAGTAGATGTATTGGTGTTTTTGTCACGTTATGATGATTGCAAAATAAATTAATGTTGATGAGAAAGCCTGGACAGCAGCTAAGCGCTTTAAAGTACAGGAATCCCCTGAAATACAAAGCAAAGTAAACGAGAAAGACATGACACTGAAGCCGTTAAATAGGGCAAAATAGCACAATAACTATATTAATATACTACAAGTCAATGAAAATATTCACAGGAAGGGCAATCATGAAAAAACATAACCTCTGAAAATTTTTTTCTTCAGGTGTTGCAGTTGATTTTATAATAATATTACAACGTAGCTTCCTTCATTTTGTTTCCATCTGATTGTTAGTGTACCGTTGACAGACTTCTATTCTTAACAATTTGTATTCGCCCAATGTAATGGTACTGTATAATTACTGCGATTCTCAGTTGAGTATGACACTAGGGAAGTTTGGTGACAAAGTTTCAGCATTAAGGTTACCATGTTGTCAAGGGCAACTTGCTTTGTTTCCAAGGTTAACTTTTTGGGGGTTTGCATCATTTAACTGGTAACAGTCGCCAGTTTGAATTTAACCGTTACCATTTGTAGATTTTGGCGGGCTCATCACTCACTCGTGACGTTAAGGCCCTAAAAGTTACTCTTGGAAACGAAAGAAGTTGCCCTTGACAACATGGTAACAACCGAGAATCGTAGTATGTAGATGTTCTTTAGCAGGTGTTAAGGAAAAAAGTAGTCTTGTGCCTTTTTGTTTAAAATAATATT
Organism: Montipora capricornis; assembly: GCF_036669925.1. Classification (NCBI taxonomy): domain Eukaryota; kingdom Metazoa; phylum Cnidaria; class Anthozoa; order Scleractinia; family Acroporidae; genus Montipora; species Montipora capricornis. The sequence continues at coordinate 2,250,574 of NC_090888.1, read as the reverse complement.
ATTGCAAGATCTCTAGCCTGTAAATCTTGGCAAGGTGTGCAATTCCTGTAACCTACATGATGTATTGTCTCATTCATTTTGCAGCTTGCTGCTTGTGCATTCTGCTCAGATAGGATATGGGGTCTTGGAAGACAGGTACATGTATGGCATGCAGTGGTCAGTAAGGCATTTTTCATTATGCTGCAGACCAAAAACACTGAATGTTTTAAAACATATACAATGTATGATAGTTCTACTATTATTTTTATAAATGGTTAGATGTCTGGTGTGCATTAGTCAGTCACTTTTATTGTGGAATGCAAACAAAATCACATCTATACAAGTATTTTATCCTCAGTCATTATAAATTGCAGACTACAGACTGCAGATTGCATATTTAGTTTAAAATGCAGACTGAGGCCTAAACTGTCACATTGTTTGATACGTGATATATTAGGGTCAAGCATTGTCAGTCTTGAAAATTTCCTGCTAAGTCTATTTCCTTCTAAAGCAATTTTTAACATGGAGAATTTGTATTTGTTCTTTAAATCTGAAGCATAAACATTTGGTGACATACTTCACAGCTCACCTTAAAGAGAATTTGAATTAAAACATTTGACAATTGCCGATTGTCATATGATACAAATAAAGACACATCACCAGTTGTTTTGCTCGCATGTGTTCCAACCTTTCGGTGTTCGGCATGTCAGGGATTTCTGCTACAGATCATTTTCACTGTCATGCAACAAAAAAGTAAAATTGAAACCGTTCAATGAAAAAGAGTTGGAATGTTGTAGGAAACAAATTCATAAATCATCTCTCTGTGCATTACATCAAAACACCTTGCGATTTTGATGTTAGAATGTGATGACATCACTGTGAAAACCTTCTATTATTTGGTGGTTTTCATTTAACGTCATTGCTGCCATGTTGGTGGACAAAAACAAAAGATCTCTCATTAGCTCCTTTTGTTTCTCCACCAGCAATTGTACATTGCAGCATTGTCATATGTGTGTCTCAAGAAATTGGTTGAAAACCACCTATTGAGCGCCAGTGTGTTCTCATAACATCTGTGGGACCGATTTCGGAAAACCTTTTTTAGTATGCATGAATATAAGTTTGAAATGAGAGAGGCTGCTGTGGAAAATAGGAGGAAAGGAAAAAATTTCCAACATATCGAGCCATATATGAAAGCGAAACAACAGATTTTTTTTAAGTGGAACGCTTAATTTTTGAACGATTTTTAAACAATGCAACAATTTAGGCCTCAGTTTGCATTTTCAACCCAGACTGCAGTCTGCATTTTGCACCTAGTCTGCATTTTTATACCCAATTTGTAGTCTGCATTTTATACTGAATGATTTTATCCTCTAGCAAAACTCATCTTCCAGGAAGGTGTAATCACAGTTATGGTAAGCTACAGTAACTTTATTAACCTGACACTGTATTTGTCTTATTCTGGTAGGGTTACAAATGTCTGGAATGCAAATTGGTGGTACATAAAAAATGCCACAAGTTGATCAAAATCCAGTGCGGACAACAGATAGTAAGTGATAGCTTCCTTGTGAAAACAAAGTGTTGTCAATTATGTTGTACTCTTGTCACTATATTATTTTACCAACACATCTTTACTAATACACTTCCTCTTTAGCACTCAACTGGACAAACAATTCACTCATCCCTACCCCCTATTGGAGCAGTTGGTACAAAAATACCTCCAGCAGGGGAAGCCCCAGGCCCCAAACGCCGTAAGTTCCTTTTACATTCTTTAGAAGTAAGTTAGCAGTCTTTTAATTAATGGTTCCAGTGAATACTCCAGCTCTTTGCCTCTTCAACTGAATGAAAGAGGTTTATTGTAGTATTCAAAGCCCTTTGAAAGCCTGCAATTGTGTTGACTTCTGCCTTCGTCAGTCACACTAGTGTTGCCTTGGCCACCATATTGGATCAGGTAGATACTTTGTGTAACAGGTAATTTAGAGTTCAGGGCAGCCTCATGTTATTCGTCGTGTCACAGAGAAAATTAGATTAATTCTTTCGCCCTAAAGTACCTAAGATTTAAGAAATTGTAGAAGATCATTGAAACACTGGTGAAGAGGACAGTGAAGAAGACAACGTAGTAAGCAAAGATCAAAAAGAGATTTCATTGAAGAACGACCTTGTTTTTTAGAGTGAATGGCAGGCGAAATACTTATGGCTTGCCTATGACACCAACAAAAAGATTACAACCTGTAAGATCTGTCTTGAGGCAAACAAATCAAATACATTTACAATATCGTTAAAGGGTCACCATTGCAAGAGTTCCAATTTGAACGTTCCTTGATGAAATGGACAGAGAGATCACAAAGGATTTTTTCCACTCAAGTCATGGAACAAAAATAACTTTGTCCTGCTTAAGCTCCTGTAGGGCCCCTATTTTTCAGGAAAGGGGCCAGGGCCCTGGGACTCCCTAAGACAAAATCCTGGTGAGAACACTGCATTAGTTTGAAGAAAATAAAAAAGACTCTCTGAAGGCAGAGCACATGTAAAGATTCCCAACAAACTAGATCAATGTGAGAAGCAGAGTCCAAGAATCAATCCTGGGACCTATTGGCAAATGTCAAGAGCTTTCACCAATGCACCAAGCATGCTTGTTTCTCATCCAGGCTCCAAGACCCAACAAACTTTCGTAGGAGGCAGTGTGGCCCTGTGGTTAGGGCGATTGCCTTGAGATTCGGATATCCCGGGTTCAAGACCCGTTCTAATCACTCGTTGAATTTGTTCCTGGTAGTCCCTGGTTCAACTTCCCAGCTGCACTTTTAAATAGCCAACTAATTTGCCTCCAGCCAGTTGGGATTCTTAACAGTTGTTGGTGTGTTCTGTCGTTTCGTTGATTGTGTTTCATTGGCCCTGAAAAGCCCCTATGGGAAGCGGTCAATTAAGTGTGTATTGTATTGTACAGTGTATTATTGTAAACTGGAAACGTAACCAGAGAAATGACTTCCAAAAAGTATCATAAAAGTTATTAATTTTATGAATGCTAGAATACACGTTTCACTTTACATGTTGCGTCTCACACACCACATACTGGTAGCTACATGTACTGTACTTGTAATTGCCAAGCTGAGTGCCACAATAAATTATCATGCAACAAAAACAACTGCTCGTCAAAGGTCACCTGTCTTTTTCCCAGGCCCCAGTGGTGTGGGCGAAAAACATTCCACTTCTTTGGTTTTCACTCAGTCAGTGGAAAATTCCAAACCTTTTACATTTCATCCTTGGCAAACCACTTTTTCTGCATGGTGGTCACAGGAGGCTTTTTGTAAATGCCTGCTTAAAATCATAAATAATTATGAACATGCTACATACATTTATATTGATTTTAGGTACTTGACTAGTGTTTGTGTGGCCTCAGTGGTCTGTAATAATGAGTTGTGACTCTGCTTTGAACACTTTTATTTCTTTTTTTTTTTTTCAGCGAGTAGTGACAGATTAGCAACTTGTAAGCATGGCTTGGTTAGTGTGGATTACAGTCAAGCCTCCAAAGCTAAGGAGGCATCATCAGGAAGCAACTTCTTGATCTCTCTTCATGACTTTACACTTCTTCGAGTTATAGGGAGAGGCAGCTATGCTAAAGTACTGCTGGTCAGTTAAATTATCAACACAAAATTAATGAATTTACGAGCTGTAGGCTAAAGCACTTGGCCTACATGTATAGCTCACTTACTTGAAATGAAGTAAATAAAAATAATATGTTAAATAATGCTCATTACACAATTCAAATTAAGATACAATGTGCATGCAACATCATTCATAGCTCAGTTTGAGAGGCAAGCCATTTGCTTTTTATAAGGGTGCTGAAGTGGAATTCTAGACCAATGATGCAGATAGAGTTAATGAAATCTGAAACATACAATTGCGAAATAATCCAGCCTTCGTATGTACCTTGCAAGCTTGTTCAGTCATTTTACAGCCATTCAAAGGGAAATATTGTTAACTTCTATACTCCTATGCTATGATGACTCCATACGTACCTCTCAGACTGCCCTGTGGACTTGTAAGGAATTCTGACCAGAACCAATCAGCATACTTGTAATTACTATTTTACCAGGTACTTACATGATTGTATTTAATGTAAGCTAAGGTACATTTAAGTTCTTCTAACATAGTTATATAATTACATCATGTAAGCTTTGACAGCTGCAACACTTGCTATAAGAGGTTTCTTATTGTCTTGAATTATGACAATGCTCAAAATATTGACTAATGTGAGACTATCCCTAAGTCTGTAGCCAATTCGAATTTTGTTTGTTCACAATAACATTCTTCTTTTTGTTAGGTGGAATTAAAGAAAAATAAGAGAATTTATGCCATGAAGGTTGTCAAGAAAGAACTTGTGAATGATGATGAGGTGATGCAATGTGTATTTTTAATACTGCAGTCATTGTTATATTAATAAATAAAATATTTAACAATAACTGGATTATTGATCAAGAAAGACTTAATTACAAATAGTACACACAAAGAAAGTTAGAAAAACTGTTGCATTACTTTTTTGTCATCCTTTTCTTCACTGTAGGATATTGACTGGGTACAAACAGAAAAGCATGTTTTTGAACAAGCATCTAATCATCCATTTCTGGTTGGACTTCATTCGTGTTTCCAGACATCAAGCAGGTGTGTAAGCTCCTTTGCTTTAGTTTTGCATTAGTGTAATTGCCAAAGCTTACCATAGATTTTTGGTTATAAGGGGCAGCATTTTTTCTCAAACAAATTGCTTGTTGGCCCCAAATGCAGTCTAAACTCAAGATGCGTCTTATCGCCAAGTATCTTCTCACAGCAAAACCCATGCATCCCGCCGTCATCTTGTATGTTAAACTCGACCCAGTCTTCCCCTTACTGCGATTCCAAAATGGTGGCCTCACACCAACGTTCATGATGAGGGCCTTCAATTCTTAGCGTTGTACAACAAAAACACCCACAAGAAAGTACTACCTAATAACAGCAGGATTTAAACTTTTTTCTCTAAGTTCCAGTTGATTTTCCTTCTGCCACTTTTCATGACTTGCACTGCAATCTTCAGTTGAGACAGCATAACTAGCAATGAGTTGAGTCACAATTGAGAGTAGAGATCAGTGGTTTTATTTCCCCACTTAGAACAAACAGATGCTTCTCTTTCTCTTTTACACATCCATGCTCTTGTATGCGTTGTTTTGCAATTTCAAATTCATAGTTTCATTTTTCCAGACTGTTTTTTGTGATTGAGTTTGTCAGTGGTGGTGACCTGATGTATCATATGCAACGACAACGGCGTCTACCGGAGGATCATGCAAGGTAAG
>NC_090888.1:2235280-2240280 GCF_036669925.1 Montipora capricornis | reverse complement strand
TTTGATCCACAAGTTGATCAACACTCAGGGTCACAATAGCTTACCAGTAAGAGAAAGTGCTCCCTTTGTAATTACATCTGTAGAATGGTTGGACTTTCAAATCTTGATGGATAAGGAAATTTTGTACTATTATTTCCACGTACATTATAATTATTTCTTTCTGGGGTTAGAAACGGGAGCTCTGCTTTTAGGCGTGGCTAAATCTATATTTTAAACTTTGCGAGACATTATGGAACCCACACATTTGCAAAGAGTAGGGCATGGAGTTCTTGGTGTTGTAATCTGTCTTCTTAAAAGTGAAGATTTGCTCTGGTCTGTGACCCACAAGACTATGTGGGGAATTTGAATTAACTATTCATTATAATTTCAAAATATAAAGTTCACATAAGTCCACCTCTGGTTCAACTTTATTGGCTTCCAATTTCCTACCACACTGTGTACAAGTTTAATATGGTCTTAATAGATTCCCTGTAATAATATTATTGATCTGCTTTATTAGAGCATTCTGTTCTAATTCTTCAGACCCCAGTTGTTCAAAAGGTGGATAATGCTATCCACCAGATAAATCACTATCCACTTGATAGCACAATTGGTTTTGCTAGTGTTTATCCACTGCCATTTCCATCATTTGAGCAACTGGCACCAGAACTTCTGTTGCAGTAAAAACCTAAAACTAAATCTAGCAGGCATTGGGCAGTTTCCATGACTTGCCCTGGATTGTGAGAATTGTACTCCTTGAGAAAGCCAACATTGTACATTGATTTGAAGTGTAGATTAAAAAAGTTATGTGAGCATGAAATGGAGACCAAAGCAGGGGAATTTTTCACATGCAAATTATTTTCCTCACATGAGCTTCCATTTCATGCTCTATCCAACCCAACAGTGAGAATATGAAACTAGTGGGTACCCGCATTCAACTTCCACACCCTATACCCAGATCAGGGCACTTTTGGTATAGGTATTACACCACATTTTTTTAGAAAAAACAAGTGTCATCCCATAAATATATCACACATTTTGCTATTCCTATAATTCAAACAATGCCATCACTCCTAATAAATTATCAGTGCCACAATATCAATTTGCTACATGTAATTTGGGTAGCTGCATAAATAAATTTTTATCACTATTCCTTATAAGTGTGACTCTTCCTTTCAGCATATATTATTACCTTTCCAAATTTGTAGAATTCCAGAATATGATTCACTTACATAATAATTTATAGTAAGTGCCATTCAATAATAATTATTTTCTATTCGTAACAACATTGACTTGTAACATTCTCTTCACCTGTGCATGACAAGATTCACAATTTTGAAAAAATGCACATACTGATAAAAAAATTAAAGGTGAAATAACACACTATCACCATTCTCCCCTTGGCTCACTTGCATGACTAAAGCAGGCAGTTCGACTGACTCAGAGGGGACTGCGAGCAGTCTTAATAGCACTTTTCACAAGTCCATTCTTTGGTCATTGTCCCCTTGAATGTAGCAGTGATGGTGGTGTTCAAAAAGTTACATTTTGGATTTTTGGTTTTGAAAAACTTAGCAAGTGGGATAGGAAAGGCTTCTTAATGAAAATGAAAAATAACCAGTTATTTGCAAGGCACAGTTGAAGGCTAAGGGATTTCCAGAGGTAAGGAAAGGAACTTCATTTTAAGTCTAGTCATCCTAGCGCTGGAGCACTAATTGGAGACACCATAAACTGAAATTAACAAACTCAAATCAATCCAAATAGTACTCCTCTACTTATGCCTTTATGTGGGCCACTCAAACCTCTACAATAAATTATGAACAAAGTTATCATTATAAGTTGAGTAATAATGTACAGAAAAGGACCTTTGACAATACAACATCATGATAAAGTGAAGTCTATTAAGTTTATCATTCACTTTGTATAATCAAGGCTCCACTGTGCTGTAATCCACAATGACAAGAGTGAGAATCAGAATCATTTCCTGAATTCAGCCAAGTAAATACTGTAGATACCGGTATCAGTCATGGTAGATGTAATTGATGTATTTCTGAACTACCATATTTCAATTTAATTCTGCCATCATTGATGAAAAATCTGATAACAGCTGGTAATCTTGGTCCTTGGGAACCATGTTTACATAGTCATCATCTTCACACAGCACATTTGATCCATCTATCAGAAGTTTGCATGGTAGGCCATCAGCATACTGGGAGTAGTGTTCCACTAAACTTGTGACATCTTGAAACACCCTATCAAATCCCTGTCAAGTAAACAATACAAAATTGATATGTACCAGCCAGGTTTGATGAATAATGCCATTAGTAAGAGAGAATAAGAAACTGAATGATAAGTGGTTTATAAATCAAGAAAGGTAATTACTATTAGTAGTATATTATACAAGAACAAAAGATAGCATTGAAGGCATGCTCTGTTTGAATACACTCAAACTTCAAAATTATCCTTTATAAGTCTTACTTATCTCTGAGCAACTCCTGGGGGATTTGCAACCGAAAATATTGTAATCATTAAAGGTGCTCATGAATGAGTTAAAATCATCTTTTTGCGGTACATGATCTCACTATTTTAGTATACTAATTGCAGCTCGGTAAACATCCACCACTAGCCATCTCCACTTGGGTGAATGGATGCTAATTATTATTGACTCAGTTATTAATGGCAGTGGATAGTATTGTACTTCTCATAATTCTCGCCTTCAAGCACTAATCACCAAACTGTGAGCTGTTTCAGAAAAGGAGCCTACTGTGTTCCTCCCTAGGCCTGGGAGGAACGAACACCAGACTTAAGAGAGCAGCAGAAATCAAGCATGAAGGACCTTTTTCAATGTTTACTCTAAAAAGATCCACCATTAATCAGCATCTTTAGGAACTTGTTGTAGTTCTCAGGAAATTAGAAACTCATTACTTAGTTTATGTTTGCTTGATCAATGGCAATAGGCAGTTTCATGGTTGACACTTCAGGCAAAATTCTGAAGAATTATGTCCTTTAACTAACTGCTTTCATCCAAGCACAACTGTAATTGGAGTTGTTGTGTAGTGAGCTCCAAGGACGATATGGCTAAATTCTGCTAAATGTTGTTTAGCTTCTATTAATTAAAAAGGTCCTAATTTCATGATCAGGGTAACATGTGACAGTGAAGTAGTTACAGTCACAGACAGTTATTGATAAGCTAGCAGCCCTCACAATGCACCTTTCATCCTCTTCCTCCGTCAATGCTCCGTTTTACGAGCATTCACAGCTACAGGTACACAGTTCAGAGGAAAGTCAAAACAGACGTCAGTCAAATGGAATGGGGATCGAACTGGCGACCTCCAGCTCAGAAGGTCTGCACGCTAACCGACTGAGCTACTGTATGCCTGTCTCTTCTGCTCAGCTGTTTTAGACTTTCTCAAAAAGTGGCAGAGTGGCCAAATGGTTAGGATGGTTCTGGACTCCATGTTCAAGTCCTCCTCTGGTAACCAATTAGAGTTGTAAACTGGGTTAATTTTGCCATTCAACTTCTTGGCTTCGCTTTTTGAGAAAATAACAATTGAAATCAACTAGTGTCTAGAATCTAAACAATAATAATTATTATTCAAGCATGCTGTCCCTTCAATAAATATTTAAAAACTGGACTCGCCTGTATCATAACACCATCTTTAACTTTACAAATCAGAAAGTTGCCAAACCCAGTTGAATTGGCCAATCGAGGAACTCGCATCGTCAGAGCAAAGCATCCAGGTCGGCTTTGACTATCACGCACAAAGAATGAACCCTCCTCTGCATTTTGTAACATTTCAGCAGCAAACTCTCTGCCAACAATAAGGTGACAATAACTGAGCTACAGATTTTTGCAAAAAAGAAATCTGATGTTAAATTTCGAACTATTCCCAACTCCTGTAAGAAATAGCATTCCACCTCAAATCAGTGCTCTGATAAACTAACAGTTAACATTGCTCATCAAGTTCCTTTCACTGGGAAACCCAAAATAACCCTTCTTAGAGAAAGCCAATGCTTGGTCTCTCGCTGCTGTAAGTTATTCCCTTCGGACTTGTGAAATAATATACCCTGACTCATATATAGACACACATTTGCCAGCTGTTTTCCCTTGTTTCCCTTGGGGATTGTAACTTCTCCCAAATGATTTGTTTTTCATTTTATTGAATGGAAATCCCATTTCCACTCACTTTTTAGTCCAAACCTGAAATAAATCTACATGTATTTCCAATTCTTAGTACCAGATGCACATCTACCTGAATGTAACCTTGATTGGTTGATCTGATTTTCTGTGTCTGTTGTGATTTGTCAATTGAAAGTAATAATAATTGCTCTTGTCATTTGGTTCTACAACACTTGATTGTGAACTTTTTTACCAACCTTGGAATTCCAGCCAGGTACCAATTTTCATCTTCATAACTGTTACGTTTAGAAACAGGCTCATGTTTATTATCAATTGAGGAGTTCAACAGATTTGGGTCCGATGCAGATTTTGCAAGTGGCGACATCATCAAATTCGTTGGCATTGACACAGCGTGTGAATTTCCATCACTTTTTGGAGGTTGTGGTGGAGTTTTAAGCCATTCTTGTTCACTACTTGCAACAGCTGATAATGGATGTTGCTCCTCTTTTCCCACTGCTCCGTTATGTGATGTAACGCTTAATTTCTCACCTACATCTTCAGTGCCATCAACAGTCTTCATTTGTTGTTTTTTGGGATTTGTGTTCAAATCAAAAGCGCTATCAGCAACGACATCTTCAGATAGATTTGTCTTTTTCCCCACAGCTATATCATTCACACCATTCTTAAACAAAATGTTTGGCCTTCGCACCTCAGGAGGTGTACGTGCTTTTCCAAATGATCTTTGCCTTCCTAATGGTGAGGCTTTTGTTTTCAATGGTGTTACCACAGAAGATTCCTTAGGCATGGTCACTTCTTCTGAAGTGTTTGGATTTTTACTTTGTGATTTTGCTTGGTCCTTTTTTATTCTTGCCATTAATGCATGCTGAGAATGTTCGTGCCCTCG
>NC_090888.1:2205280-2222780 GCF_036669925.1 Montipora capricornis | reverse complement strand
CTTATGAGGTGGATCTCAATAGGTTGGTAGCAAATAATAATAGAAGCTACTTGTCCAAGGATCGGTATTTAACTTGAAACTTGATTGACCAAGAATTCTTTCACACATTCACTTTTCTACACACTGAGTGGTTGCCAATGCAGTCTGTTGTCTTAATGTAAGCAAAGACTAGAAAGCGTGAAAACAGTGCTGTTCAAAGTTCTTCCCTGTAAGGACTAATGGTCCACTGTACGTGGACAGTACAGTCATGCATTTAGTAAATTCATGAGAATTACAACAGCTGAGAGTTAGAGTTGGTGGCTCAGTTGGTTGAGCATGGGGCTGACATGTGAGAAGTTGTGAGTTCAACTCCAGCCGGACCAACACTCAGGATCTTAAAATAACTGAGGAGAAAGTGCTGCCTTTGTAATTGCAAGAAATTCTAGACCCAAGAGCCCTTTTCTTCTCACTGCTCGTGTTTGTTTACCCGAAGTGACTAATGTGTCATTAAATTACCTCAGAATGCAGGAAAAGTGATCTAGGAGAACTCAGATTTAAAATATTTCCTGGTGGGGGGGATGTCCCCGGACCCCCAAGAAAAGTTTGTGCCTTTGGCGCTCGCTCGGATTATAGGCGCTCCATTAAATCTCCAGCGAGCCTCTCCCTACAACTTGGCATCTATGTTCTCTTCACTTCACTTAAATGTTAAAACCCTTCAAGTCTGACAACTTTCCCATTCTTTAAGCAGCCATGCACACATAGAAAATAATCAACTCGCCAGTTAGCATTCCTATAAATCACTACAAAGTACTGCAAAATTTGCGTATTCTTTAGGCCACATGCGCACTGAAAATTGATATAAAATGATGAGAAAACAAAACAACACTTAGCAGTGATCATGTCCATTTGACATCTGGATATCAGTCTTGGTTGACTTTGTTCGGTGCAGCAAAATGGAGAATAGAATTATGTATGAGAGGGTGATTTCATTGGCTAAAAGCAATGTACTGGACCCCTTGGACCAATACATTTCACCTCTTTCTGTTGTAACAAAACTAGATAAAAACAACCCTGGTGTTGAGATTTCTGCAAGCACTAGGCTTAATTAACATGAATTGGAGCAGTCAATGCCATGGGTACTGTGCTGGGGCTGGAGTGTGAAATATTTAATTTTGTTTGCTAATTCAGAAACTCAAATGGTGAAAGCACATGTTCTAAAGGCAAATGTCACGCTAATACAATAGCAGCTAAAAAGTGAAAATGCTGGATTTAGCCTTCTAGAAATGTTATGAATAAGATATTTACTCTAAAATCTAATCTTGCTTGTTGACAACATGATGAAATCGCCAGACAGTACAGAACTTTAGTAGCAGTTTGTTGGAAGTGGCGGAAATTTCATAATTTTATTTCAGATGTTCTTTCACTCTTGGTACGAGCATCATCCGTTAATGTTAGTTTCACAGTCTTCATGTGAACTACCTGGCGGAAGGTCACCACAGTATTCACAACACTGATAATTTCGAGTGAAGCTGTGATCCTTGCAGTTATTTTCACATCTGCAGTTCAATTATGATTCATTTCATATAATTATCATTCCATTCATGATTATTTCGAAACTTTGCAGCTAGACTAAGTTTAATACCACTGCAGCTTGTAAAAGGAAGCCTAAATTTCACTTAGCCACATGAATAATAAAGCTGAGAATGGTTTTCACTAGTGTTTCACCCTCTTTCCCTTTGATGTCATGCTGCGACCGATAGATTCATGTTATTTCCTATCCAACCCCACAACCTTTTCCAAATCAAACTACCCCTATTTGCTGGATCACCCATACCCTGGATGCCAGAGGTTTTGTCTCTCTTAGAGAGACCATCGGAATAGCTAATCGTTATTCTTTCTCTCTAAGAGAGAAAACACCTCTGGCATCCAGGGTAGGTGACCCATTCAATTTGTTCCCTGATAACGTATCCGTTGTTTAATAATAATGAACCATCCAGACTTCAATTGGCTGCAGAAACATTCACTTCTTTTGTTCCACACTAATTTGAATATCAAAAGGCAGCATCGCTTTAGTCTAGTTAATCCTTGCAGTTTGCTTCTAACCCTTCCGCAATGTACCACCCTACTTCTGCGCAAGATATACCTTATTCCAAACTGGCCACCATTTTTGTATTCTTTAGTTTCCTTGCAAATTGGCCCTTTTGGCCAGGCTTTCAAACGGAAAATTCAAAAGAATGTTTAACCTTGAACGAGGCCAAAAGGGCCAATTTGCAATCAAACAAAAGAATACTAAAATGAAGGCCATTTTTGAATAAGGTGTATGGTATTCTGAGTAAACGCTTCAAGTGTGTTATTTATTTTCATTCCATCCTTTGCTTACTCTGACCCATCCATAATCATTTTTAATTATAAACACAAGGAAATTCAATTTTTTGTCAGTGTTATTATTAATTTTATTATTTTTTTAAAGGTGTGGGCCAATGGTTCTCGATGCACTGATCAAAATTAAGAATGAAATTGATCCAACATTGACATTCAGACGTTCCTGTAGAGAAGGTAAAATGGCAATGAGGATTCAAAGCACAGCTTCACTTATTTAGGGGTGACAAAGTTAAAATCCGAGACCGAGACCCTTGTTTGCAAATCTGAGTCCGACACCAAAACATGCAAGACTTTACACTGAAATAAATGCAATATAAATGAGACTTCGAGACTCTTTGCAAAGGCTTTCAAGATTTCAAAATCGGATGAAAAGTTTGCCAGTGCTAAGATTTTGGAGGTACCATTCACTACCCCTATATTTAATTCTTAAGGACGGTGCCAACTATTGTTATTGTGCATACATTCTGCGCATCTTGAGATACTTGGGTTTCTTATCAGTGATGCTTACTAATACTGTAACAGTGATATTTTTGCACGGTTTAAAACTATCCGGACAAAGTACATGTAGATCTTTAGTGAGTACTCTAGGTATCCAAAAAGAAAGTTGGTGGTAACCATGCATCTTTGAGAGATAATAAAGCTTTACAACAGCGTTGTAAAACGTAGTTAATGGAGCGTGACTCGTAGAGCTATCCTCCACATGTCACGAAATTGTAAACATTACGCAACGCAAAGGAGACTTGAATGGATTCCTATATTCTAACAATTCGAACTGTGTTCCTTTATCCTTGTCTTTAATACTGTCTGCCTACAGTTATATCCTTTATCTGGATTGGCGAAAAGCAACAACTATCCCCATTCATGTCGCGTTGAGCGCTACAGAAGTTGTTTGTATTAGATGGTACGTTAGTCACCATTGGTTTAGGCCTAGACATTAGTCTCAGTATAAAAGGTCTAGTAAAGTCCAAAGTATCACTCTGTGAGCTCTATAGTTAACTGTAAGGAGTACCTTAAGTTTACTGTTTACGAATTTTATTCCCACCCTCCCTCCCTTCGGAGGTTTTGTTAAGGTCAAGTTTAATAAATTCGGGTTCACCTCTTGGTACACGCTTCGGTTAAGTCTTGCAGCGACTTCCCCAAGCTTCGGTGTTTTTCATGCTATGCTATGCCAACATTGTCTCTTGCGTTTTGTTATTGTAGTGTGTTTTAACTATAAATACCCACAGGAACTGCAAAATTAATTAATTAAGCTTCAATTAGAGAAATAACGCCATACATTGCTTAGTATTTTAAAGCTTTTTTACAAATTTTATTCAAAAATTATCTTCGAAAAATGCGTGGTTACCCCCAATTTTCCTTTTGGATTTCAATAACACTTGTTAACTAAAGATCTACGTTTCCTACATAATCATAAACCGAGTCAAACATACCTTTGAATTAGTAGGCACCGTCCTTAAGTCTCTTCTTCCCTTTTGGTGAAGCTGATAATGCAATCTCAATCTGGTGTTTTTCCCTGATTTCATTATTGAACAGGAATTTGTGGCTCATGTGCAATGAATATTGGAGGGACAAACACACTGGCCTGCATCAGGTAAGCCATGATCTGAGTATCAGGTGTTAGAATTATTGTTTTACTGCTGATGCTGATATTTCTTCATGACATGTTTGTCTCCTCAGTCGTATCAACCCAGATGTGAAGAAGAAAACCAAAATATATCCATTACCACACATGTATGTGGTGAAAGACCTTGTTCCGGTAAGGCAACGAATAATTCCAGTAAGGCAATGAATAGCTATGAACCATTCATTTATGTCCAATTAGCGGTAACCCAATAATTAAAAAAAAATTGTGCTCAACCAGTGCAGTGCTCACAGTTTCATAACAAGGGCCATTTTATTTAAAATTATTTGCCAAATCTGTCTCTTTTCCACCCCACTGAGACACTAGAATATTTGGTGTCCTCAGGGGCCAGTTAGTCTCCTTCACAGCTGATTTTCGGGATGCCATGCATTAGAACCACATTCCTTTCACGGATTGAGCCAATCACAGCTACAGTTCCATTTTCTGGAAATGTGTCGCCGATTCAACCAACAGTACCTCTCGTCTTATCAATGCGCAATAAATCACTATCTAGTGGATATGTAGCGAAACCAATTGCGCTATCCAATGGACAGTGATTTATTCACTGGTCGGATAGCACCATCCACCTTTTGAACAACTGAGGCTTGGTTCCATTCTCCAGGGAATAACTGGTTTATTTCTGCCTCACTTTGCAGGACATGAATAACTTCTATGAGCAATATAGATCGATAGAACCATATCTGAAGAAAAAGACTGAGGTCGAGTATGGCAAGGAACAGTACCTGCAGTCTATTGAGGATAGAAAGAAACTGGTAAGTTTTTCGAGTAACCTAGAAGTTATTGTTGGATCATGTGTCAGGTCAACACAGTTTTTGCATTTTGAAATAGCCATTGAAATAGCCATTGGTGCCAACACCCTGAGAGGCAAAGGGTTTTGCTTCCTGAGCATGCCCTAGGGAAACCCTTTAGGGCAGAGTCTCTAAATGTGTACTAACTATTTCATGGGTATGTTCAATCCTCAGCCACATAATTTTTCCACTTCAACATGATAGGAGACAAGTTACATTTAAATATTGATGAGGAAGACCCATCACCAAAATAAATCATTGGCCTTTGAGCAGACCCATTCTTGTGTGCACAAGCCTGCTTTGCATTAAAAACATGAAATTGAAAAATTTCCTGCCATGTGTAAACCCACATCTTCTTTTGTTCAAAATGATATAAGATTGAAGTCCAGGCTGCAGACAAAAGAGAGAAGAGATCCTCACACTTATCTCAGTCTACATTATTATTATTGCTTAAATTGTGCAGATAAACACAAGGATCATTAATTCTCTTTCCTCTTCCTTTGTGAAACCTCTTTGCACTGTGGCCAGTTTACCATTCATGTGATTCCTTTGCAAATGTTTGGTTTGCTAGTAACTCTTTCCTTTTGATTTCAATGCAGGATGGCTTGTACGAGTGCATCCTTTGTGCATGTTGCAGTACGTCCTGCCCTAGTTATTGGTGGAATGGTGACAAGTATCTTGGACCAGCAGTTCTCATGCAGGCCTATCGCTGGATGATTGACTCTCGGGTCTGTTGACAAAGCTTTTATTATAATTATTACTTTTTTTGGAATGTGATGCATATTGTACATTACCCTGCGAGATTAGGCCCTTCATGTGGGAATGCATCCACTTGTTAATGCATCTATTGTCGTTCATGAATAATAATATAAATAAGAAAGGTTTCTTGCAAGCTTTGGGCATGGACTTTGCCCCCCCCCCCCCCCCCCCCATGTTTAAGCAAAAAATATTAAACCACCGGCTAGAAGAAAATGAAACCTCATGTTTGAAAACACACCTTTAGTGGAGGCATTGTGGTCCAGTGGTTAGGGCGCTTGCCTTGAGATCCTGGGTTCAAGACCCTCTCTGACCACTAGTTGAATTTGATCCGGGTGGTCCCTGGTTCAACTTCCCACCTGCACTTGTAAAGAGCCAACTGGTTTGCCTCCGGCCAGTTGGGATTCTTAATGGTTGTTGTTGTTCTTTTCGGTCGTTTTGTTGTGTTTCATTGGCCCTGAAAAGCCCCTATGGGCAGCGCCATGCGCATTGTAAATGAGTACGCTGAATGCTCCGAGGTGTTATGTGGTTAAGTAAAGTATGTATCTACCTATTGTATAAGCCATGTCAGAAAATAGGTACCATATTACTCTTGTTTGTTCCCCCAAATTTTGAATAAGCATTGTTTTTGTTTCCTCTTGGGACCACTGTAAGTCCCAAGAAAAAACAAAAACAGTGCTTATTCAAAATTTGGGGGGACAAACAAAGAGTATTACAATAGTATTTTCCTTAGTGGCCCTTTTTAATTGTACTGTATTCAGTAAAACAACATGGCTACTTACCTGCCTTATCTAGTGCCAGGTCTAGTGATAGGTCTCCACTCAATGGTGGACTGAATGAATTTGCAGTTGCCACTTCATGATTGTGATTCAGTATTAAGGAATGTCTTTCAGGGGGTGGGGAGGGAGGTGGGGAGCACTCAGTCAAAGTTGCTTGCTGCTAGTCTGAGGTCTACTACATCTGAAGCTCATTCCTTGCTAGATACAGTTTATTAGCACCTGGTTTCTCACCTCAAATTTTACCCTTGAATGGTACTGATGTATTGCTGATTACTGTCCACTTATCACTACTAATAATGCAATGCCATTTAAACTTTTCTAGGATGATTACACAGAAGAGCGCTTGGAAAAACTGGACTCAGATCCATTCAAAGTGTACCGATGTCACACCATTATGAACTGCACCAAGACTTGTCCAAAGGTGCGTGCAATGACCTTTGCAGTGTGCCTGTTTTGCATCTGGTGCCAGCTGATGTGCACCTTTAATAGCTGCAAGTGACAAGGCCGTAGCAAGAAATTTTTGACTAGGGGGGCAATAAAGCGAGGTCTGAAGAAATGCTTTTTCAGAAAAAATTGAAATGAATGCAGAGGTATTAAATGCTAATCATCCCTTCAGATGCTTTAAGGCGACCACAGCACTTTATTATTATACCCAAGAAAGGTCTGGGGAGACTACCTTGTATGCCAATCCCTACTCATTCCAAGGTATTTATACCAAAAATGTGAGTAACTAGAGACGTGGAAATGGCGGTTGTGAAAAGTTTCAAACTAACAAGGTAATTTCAGCGAATTTCAGGTTTTCTGCTCAATACTTCCAAAAAAAGAATTTTTTTCCAAAATATATATATCGGGTTTTTTTTTTTTTGGGGGGGGGGGGGGGGGCAAGTGCTCCCCTTGCCTTGAGTGAGATTCAGTCATAGAACAGAGCACTAGTGTTTCTCTGTTAAAATGCTTTGTAATGCAGATGAACAATAATTTTCCTTTTGTAAATGAGCAAGCCCATGCAAATTTCATTAACTCAAAAAAAACCTACTGCTGTAGTGAAACATGGTAAAATTGGAACCTTTAATAATACTATGTCTTCTGTGGACTGCAGGTGTATAGATGAGGTAGGGTGCACTTTGAACATAAAGTCTTAGTTGCTTGAAGCTTTGTGACTTTTAAACCCTATTAGAGCCTAGAGATTCTGACACAGTGCTAAGAAAATAACCATTCTTAGAGCAACTGACTATAGTTTGAGAAGCTCTATTACAGTGCGACACGCCTTACCGTGGCCACCTAACAAAAGTTTTTTACAAATTGTCTGCCAATCAGGATGTGTGAATTTGATTGAGAGTCACACCTCGTTGTAAGTTGGACACCGTTGCATGGGTTGTTGAGTTGACGTATTTACACGTAATTTTCAAATATGGAAGTTTGTTTGGTGGCCATAGTAAGGCGTCTTGCACCGTAATACTATTTTTTCATTTTCCAGGGACTCAATCCAGGGAAGGCAATTGGTGAAATCAAGAAGATGCTGGCAACTTACCAGAGCAAGAAGGCTGCCACAGCATAATTATTATCAATAATACAGCTGTTTTACAATCAATCAGATCTGACTTGGATCACAAACCTTCATAAAGCCACCAGGCTTTATCTTGAATTCAAAACCTGTAGGACAGTTAAAACGTCTTTTTTTTCTTTTGGTCACATAATTATGATCGAAAACCAGGAAGTTCTGAACTTTTATTTCATGCAAAAGCAAACAAATTAATGGAGAAATCATTTAGGCACATCACAAGATGCTGCCTTTTAAGGATTCCCATTAAAAATGACTGGGAAGCCCAGATACTGTTCAGGTGTTACAAGGCTTGCCTGTAACAGAAATCTCTCAAGTGTATGGTGTACTGAATTTTTCCCAGACATCGCCTTTCTTTTATTTTGCTTTTGAATTGAAAACACTGATATTGAGGGCTTCAGGAAGTAAAGGGTTGCGCACTGTGTCATAATTGTTTTGTGTTTAAATGTTACTTAATGTAAACTCAGGGTTTCTTCTGCTCTGGAAAAACAGTTCTGTACCATCTCTGCTGTAATGTTTTCAGTAAGGAATAAATTATGTTCTTTATGACAAATTTAGCAGCAATGATTTATGGCACAAGTTATTACTGTTTTTACATTATTTTATTAAACAAGCAAAATTAAAGTATTATGTTATGGACAACTCAGTCAGATAAGTAACTTTATTTCTGTAAATTGCCATTCACTCTTG
This sequence comes from Montipora capricornis, assembly GCF_036669925.1. NCBI lineage: Eukaryota > Metazoa > Cnidaria > Anthozoa > Scleractinia > Acroporidae > Montipora > Montipora capricornis. The sequence continues at coordinate 2,214,206 of NC_090888.1, read as the reverse complement.
TACTAGAGTCACGCTTTCAGATTTTTAAATTGCATCTCAGTAAATACACACTGTGATTGGCCCATACACCTTATTCCAAAATGGCTGCCATTTAAATAGTCTTTTGTTTTTATACAAATAAGCCCTTGATGCCTTGTTCTTAAGCTTAAAATTCAAAAGAATAATTTATGTTATCTTGAACGAGGCAACAAGGGCCAATTTGTATCTGCATAAATCAGTGGCCATTTTGTAGTAAGGTGTATTCAGTTAACCATATTTTACAGTATACATTGTCGTCTACTAAATTAGTATTATCAAAAGTTTGGTTTCTGTTGCTTATTTTGAAAATTTAGGGATAAAATTATGATAAAATACATGTATTTTGCAACTGCTAACCTAAGGTTTTTCTTATGGCTCTCTTGTTCCCAGTTCATCTTATTTGCACCCAGTAGTCAGCACACAATGCGGTAGGTGATAGTACCTCCCTCACCCCACACACGCACACAAAAAAGAAGTTTTATGAGAGGTATTTACATCAGTGTCTTCAACGGAGTACACTTGTACTGTAGGTAGCCCAGAATGGAGAATTAAAGCAAGCATTTACTAATACAACCTTTGTTGTTTGTTGGATCTGGATCTTTAATTCTTGGTGATGCTACCACATGAGAAGAGAGCTCAATTCCTGAGTAACCAACAAAGCCATGTGTTTCTCGTCAGAAGTGATCCACATGATCACTGACTTGACACATCTACAGGAACTTGGCAACCAATTAAACAATAGAGTGTTTTTGTCGAGGAACTATCGGCTGATAGTTGCCCCACGGAAATTTGATGTTCTTAAAACAAATATTTGTTATGCTAGTTTTAAGAACATCAAATTTCCAAGGGGCAAATATTAGACCGATAGTTCCGAGACATAAACACTCTATTGTCTTTATTGTTCACCACTAAATTTTCTTCCCCGCGCCAGTTGAAAAACAGTCAAAACCCACTTAATGCAGATCAATCAAATATTTATTCATGCGTACAGGCTGTCACAAATGTCAATAATTCGCAGCGTACATTGGCTAAAGAATAGCGTACAACTGTCAACTGTTTTTTCAGCGGACGACTACTATCAATCCGGGTATTTTCCTCGGACGGGCACTATGGGCTGATAGTGTCTCTCCGCGGACGAACACTATCGCGTCAGGTGATCAATTTAACCCAATAAGAATCGGAGAAAATTTAGTGGTGAACTATAATATCAGATAGATTATTTCCGAGTTGCTGTTTGCCTCGGTTTCAAAGGAAGTCCTAGGCCCGGTTGTTCGAAAGCGGATTAACTTAATCCACGATTAGTGTAAACTTTCGTTTCACGTTTTCAACTTTTTGGTGAAAGTTCTGTTTGGTTATTCTTGTTTTTCAAGATTGACTTCTTCTAATGTAAAGTTTTCCCGAATATCAGCAAAGATCAGCATTTGGGAGAAGACAAATAAACTCCTTGGTTAAATTTTAATCTGGGGTTAGTCTTAATCGGCTTTTGAACAACCGGGTCCAGGTGCACACCCATTCAAATGGACATGAGTGGTGACAGTATTTTCATGCAAATCAAACTCATTATCATCGAGCACCAAGACTCATTTTGAACCAGGGGCAAATAGCAACTTGGAAATGGCCTATGAGGTAAACATGATTTTGGATTATGTTTCCAGGCCAAGATACACATTTTTTAATGTACAGTAGCAGCAGGATTCACAACATCCACTTTCTTCAGGACGTGGATAACATGGCTTTGCTCTTTGATGTTGTAATGGACTGCACAAAAATATTGTAAAAAACAAAAAAACCAATCAAGATTACCAAGCAATTACAGAAACTCTTCTTTTTAAGACATGAACAATTTCACAACCAATGCATTACTCACTTCACAACCATTTCAATACAACTGCATCAACATCAGCCATCTGTTAAGTGTCTTCATCTTACCTGATGAAAGGAGTAAAGTGAAATAGAAGATAGTGAGAGACTGAATGAATCAAAACCTTGAAAAAAACAAAAATAATAGCAAGATGATATAGTGTTAAAAATAGCAAAATCATGAAACAGTCTCCAAATTAAACAAAATTATTATTGCTCTACAGTTTTATTGGTGGCATTCACTATACTTGCATCGCTGCCTCCTTGAAATGAACAAAATAATATTGCAAGGTTAGAATCCGAGGGAAAAGTTGAAAAGATAACATGAACAAATGTTAAACCACGCAACGCTGAACTCTGAACTCATAGCAAGAAACAAGAACTTGATCACACACCTTCATGTACTTACAGTGCACTTGATCACATGACTCGCTCACTTTTACTGTTCCACACACCCAATGTACACTGTACACATTCCATCATTCAGCGTCCTCTCTGCAAACCAGTGAAACTCGCTCCATTGCAAATCACAATCAACTTGACTCCCACCGGACAGATACACAAAAATTAATGTCCAGCATATCACACCATTCAGAACATGTTTATTTGCTTGAACATGTAAGCTACAGGAGAGCCTTATTTATAGCAAAGTCCTTGGTGCTTAAGAAAAATAGTTTTTGAGCTTATATGAATACAAGGTAGTAAGTAAAGAAAACAGAATTGAAACAATGAAATCCCCAAATTCTCCATATTCAAATACAAGATCTTCTTTTGCAAGAAAGGGATTTAAAGTCAAATTTCAATTTTCTCTCATTATTTTCCTGAATAATTTTAACAGATAGCCATTGCACACAAAAAAAGACATTTTCTCTCACCCACTTACAGCATATAGCATAATTTTATTTAACTAATATTGGCCACTTGAGGATAACAGTAACAGTCTGGGTATCACAATTTAGATCTCACATTAATGATTTTATGATTTTCACATTGATTTTACCACTTTGAGAGCTATTCACAGAAATTCAAGTCAAAATTCCTGCTAAAATCTACAAAAACATAATTGAAGCCTGGAAATAATTAATAAATTACATTTTATATTAATTAAGTCAAACTTTCATTTTACAAAATAAAAACAAATGTACGCACAATGCCTGATTTTCTGCAGAAAAGCATTTCTCTGCAAAAGAGTATTATTCTCAGACCGACATTAATTTGAAAATGTAATTTTTAAGGAACAAGAGTGAAGTGTGTTATCATAAAGTGGCTCAACAATCTACTGTCAGAAACTGTGGATGCTTCTTTTAACTCACTTTTAATAGTCAAATGGAATGGTCTGATTTCATTCATTCTGTCAAGGAAATTTGGGGCCAATTTTGAAGGTGCCCAGTTTGACCTATCTGACAAGTGGGACCAAACTGTCCCTTTCCATTTGACAAAATTGCAACAAGCTCACACAAATCTCCCCAATTTGAAGGCACTGTAGCATTTGGACAACTAGAATTTACCCTTCTACTGGGCAAACGTTCAACCCTAATTTTTGTTACCGGTAAATCAAGAACACTTTGTAACACTCCACTGAGAACTTTTTCTTACCATCACGACCATTTTGTCACCAGTCAAGCATCATTCCACTTCATGTCTCTCGTTATTTCAAATAATAAGTTTTTCTGTCCACAATGTCATACAAGACACCTCACTCAATCTGACTGGAGCCTTATAAAAACCACTGTTCAGTCAGCTCTCAAACAAACATTCACCATTTCACACATATGTCACTAATGTAAAATGTACAATAAAGACTCCAAAGTATTTTGCAATCCCCACTTAAAAATTATGCCAGGTAAGGATTTTTAACAAGCTAAAAAGACAAGTGATTGAAAAGGTCAAGATAGCAGCAACAATATAGATAGTCATATAAACATAACAACTTTCTTTAATTTTCCAGACATGTTTCGACAGTACATCCGTCATCTTCAGTGTTACATATTTTGAAATCGTCGTTGAATTTAAAGCGTGCGCGATCTTACATTTGTTACATTGCTTTGTCAATATTGCGTACTAAAAACAAAACAAAACAAAGATTTAAATGAGTGACGCTTAGTTCTTTACAGGGAGAGAGTCAGGTTAATGTGTTTCACCTGCTGGTTGAGATCGGGCTTCTCCCATTTTATAAACATGGATTCCTTAAGCTTCACTCGGTACTTAGTGGCTGCAGAGTCCAGGATCTCGAAGCAATCCGGTGTGCAGGATGCTCTACAAAACTCTGAACTCTTTAGATGTTTAAAAAATGTAATATTGACAACGCAATGTAACGAACTTTGTAAGATCGCGCGCGCGATTTCAAAATATGTAACACTGAAGATGACAGATGTATCGTTGAAACATGTCTGGAAAATTAAAGAAAGTTGTTATGTTTACACAACAAGTGATTGAGTAAAGAGCAATGAAAGCCCAAAATAATGCTTCTCTCACAACAACCCTTAAACATAACTGCACTGTATTTAAACAGTCTCAAATTACGTGTATGAATCAGCTTAATGCTGCTTTGGCAAACATTTTAAACAAGGATAGATACAGTACTGCTCAAAAGTAAGTTACCACCGTCTTGCAAGATGAGAGTCTCATCTCGAGAGACAAGACGAGACCTTGACTCTGCCCATGTACATACTTTGATTCAAAGTTGATGTCAAGGAGAAATTTTTCGATAAATTTGTGCTGCACAGGATGTAAAAACTGTTAATCAATCAATTTTCTTTAGTACATAAGCTTAAATCCATCGTACTGCCACAAATTCAAGTTTATCGGGCTCCAATTGAAGAGAATGCGGCGACAAAATTGATGCACATTTCAGCTGTGCAACAGCGTTAGCTTATAATTATTATCTTGTATAGCGTGAACTTTGAGAGTAAGTGGTTTGAAAAAAATTTTGATGACATAACTTTTGTGAAAATGATTTCAAAATGCATTCTCTTGTTATTAGTTAGTTTTATTATTAGTTGTATAGCCCTATTTACATGTACAGATCAATATTATTGTTTACACAGCGTTTTCATTTCAGACGTCTAAGCCACCTAGTATAAAGAAGAGACAAACTTAACTGGGACACACTTACTCATAGCAATGAAGGGCACACAGTCTCTTTGGTGATTAAATCCCAGTATCTTTTGAAGAAAAATAATCATGAATTTGATTTCTAGCCATCAAAGTTAAGTGTGTCCTGTATTTATATTAATCACACTTACAGCCAGACGTTTAATGCGTCTCTGAGACGTCTTAGACTTCCACTAGTATAAATACAGCCAATCATAGCAAAAACACAAACTATCTGAATTCGCTTTATTTCATACAGCAATTTAGGCGTCTAACCATTCTCTAGAATTTCACAGAGTTCTGTTTACAACGCCACCCCAGTAAGAACAGTGACAAAACGCTACTCAATTGGCATGATTTCTTTTTCGGTTTTAATAATATTGTATGATAATTTTGATTCTTGTTTCATGCTCAACAAGAGCGTCGGTTTGTCGTTTAAATTTGCAAACGTTCGTGTGGTCGTTGGACTTCTATCAAAATTTATGCCAATCTTGCTGCTTAAGTGATTCTCGAGAGACAAGACTCTTATTTCTAGAGATGAGACTCTTTCTCTCTTTTCTCGTCTCACGAGAAACGAGATGAGACTGGTAACTTACTTTTGAGTGGTACTGTAATTTCTGGCATGGTTTTATTTTTCTTAATATGCCTTACTGATCATTGAAAAGGTTTTTTCTCAAATGATCATCAAGAATATGTACTTGTAACGTTTTGCTTTATTTTGGCACCAAGCACTTCATCAACTTGGAAATGCCAGAAGTCAGAAACTAAACTGCATTTTCAGGAAAAAAATGCACAGCTGTGCACTCTCCTTTTTTATGTAATAAGAGAGACAAACTAGGAAGAAAACCAGCTCTCCTCTTCCACATCAAAAACTCATCCAGTATGTTTTCTTCATCATCAACAAAGTTTGTGTAAAAAATGTGTCAATGGGACCTCTAACATTTTTAACGGAAAATTTAAAATCCTACCAACAGCATTCATCTGCGGTTGTTTCTGTTCCCCAACATGCTGGAGGATCCAGTGTTTGATGGGTTGCCCATGTTTAACATGCTGTGCATCATGGAGTTGTAGGCAGCTGACATGTTATATGGAATATTTTGCCGACCACCTTCTGAAAAGGAATTCAACCCATACATGTCGAAACCTATGCCGCTAGCACCAGTACCCCCTCCCCAAGAAGGAGAGTTACGAGATGACAAAGATTGCATGCCGTGAAATTGTGGTGCCATGTGGACATTTTTTGTTGCTTTAGGCTCTGCAAAGCTCACATTGAGCAAAGTAGTTCCAAGGCGGTGGTTTTGGGACTGTACTTTTTTTGCCACTTCTCCTGATGCAAAGGTCACAAATGAAATTCCACGCATAGGTTTTGGTATGTAGACATCAATAATTTCACCAAACTTGCTAAAATGTTCCAGAAGATCATTTTCTGTTGTTCCCTCGGGCAGACGACCAACAAACAACTTCTTTAGCATGACATCTTGCTATGTAGAAAAAATTGAGATGACTAATAATCTTGCATGTGTGTGCAAAGTTTTGTTATTAACCTATATTTTTTGCTGACTATAATCCACACCGATAACTTTTTGAAAGTATGCTTGAAACACAAAACTCATTAAAAAAGGCATCACTTGCAAGCTATAGGGTTACTCGATGACAATAGATAAAAACATAATAATAATAATTAGCCTGCATAGATGGCAGGATACTTTATCTCGGAATTAAATAAGTGGTTACTTCATTGTGTTTTGACTGCAAGTGGACAGCGATTGGCTGCTGACAAGTAAACAAACAAAACAACCATTGATTTTCTCTAGGACAAAAATGGGATTGTGTTAAAATAATCCTGCAATAAAATATCCCAACTCCAGCTATACAGGCCAAAAAATAATAAAATACAATGCAGTAATGATAATTATTTATTATTCACAATGTGCAGGCCTTAAGACAAAGCCCACTTTATGAAAAAGGGCTTTTCTTTGATGCTCTGATTCACCCCTTTGCTTTAGAGCTACTAAAATTGCTGGCAAGAGTCTGATTTCACATGCAAGTCACAGTGGCTACATGGTACAAATTAGCGAACAGTAAAACACAAAACAGGAAGGTGCATTTTCTTGCTTAAATGTTCCCTTGTGATGTTATGAAAATCTCTGGGCAGTACTTGCCTTACTTCTTGGCAGCGTCACTTCACAAGTGCGACCCTGAATATGATGAACCTGGGACAAAACTGTTTTTTCAACTTCTGGATCCTTAAAGTGTACAAACCCAAATCCACGGGACTTGCCACTCTGGTAGTCTAGTTTTACCTGCAGAAAAAATGAGAAACCACCATTATACCTTGAGGTCATTTTTATGACTTTACCTTCAGAACTTAAAACATGGAGCTACAGTGTCAGGAAATAAAACATACAGTGTAACACACAGTTCTTAAAATTATGCCAGACAAGAAGATCATGTGGAAACAATTCCTACAAAGTGAGTGGCTTCTTTAGGAATCACCATGGTTCATGGCCAATAACTAGAGGTTTCACTTGTTTCCATGTTTTCTCAGCCTGCATGCAAATATACATGCATTACATGTATCATTGTGCAGGAAATGCAGTGAGTTGTTGATATAATTATAAGCTGAACCCCCTATATTAAAGGCTTAACTTGCAAAAAGAAGAATTGGTTTATGGCCAATAAACTATGTTAACAACATGTTAAGCTACTCTGCGAACAGTCTCCTTAGATCTTCCTAGATAAGGAAGGAGATTCTGCCAGCCACCTCGACATTTCGTATTGGGTATGCGTTAAAAATTCAGATATATTCGGGTGTCAGTCACGCGTGATCAGTAACTGCAAAACAACAAAACAAAAACAAAAAGCCACATCTAAGGAATCATTTCCATGGAAAATCAAGATGGTTCATACTTTTAAATTGCCATTTCATTTTTTACTGAAAAATTTAAACAGTGTAGGCTCCTGGCAGACTAGTTTTTGTAACTGACATATGAAGGAACCACTCATGGAAATTTAGACCATCAAGAATTGCCATGCTGTTGCAATTTCAAAAACATTTGATGTGTGGCAATCGATCACACGCAAAAATTAAAAAACAGATTTGACAAGTCGAAACTGGACTGACTCCTCCATTTCTTTGGATGAACAGCAAATATAAGAAAATCTAGGCAGCTGGAAGAGTCTCCTTCCTCTTACAGACTTATCTATGAAGATCGAAGGAGATTGATTGTGTTAGCTTTTTATAGCATTCACTGTCCCCTAATTTCCCTAGAAATTGTAGAGATCATACACCACTGCAATTTTGCTCCATATTTGTTTGCAAATTTATGGTGGATGTGTTATAGGTCAAAATGATTTCATCTACTATAAGGTTGATTTGTAATTTCTTTGTCTCTAATTATGATAATGAATACCAGACACAAAGAAATTACAAAATAATCAACTTTGGTTAAAATAATTTTGACCTGAAATCAAATTAACACACACAATCTGAGGAGAGCATCAAATCTGCCAACTAAGGTAGGGAGTGGGATTTTTCTTAGACTGTATAGTGTGGGGAACTTGATTGACTTGATAAAGTTGCATTGTCACTTTCCCTACATAACATTAATTTTGCTATTGCAAACAAAGATGGCAACAGTTTGTCAAGACCCATAATCTTGAGGGTTGAACGGGAATATTGGAAAACATGGAAAGTGGAGAATGAGAGCAAGAGCGTTGATTTGGAGAAAAAGGACGCCATTAATCGAGTGAGATGGAGAGTGGGAGTTAGAAAGATTGCTGACAAAGTGGGGTAAATCCGGCCACCCCCGTTTACGGAGATGAGCCCAGATCAAAAATTGGATTGATTGATTGATTGATGGACAGCATTGTCACTTTAAAACTGCCAGGCTGTCAAAGGTGCAGGGTTTTCATTGTTTTTTAATCCAATATCTGCTTAATTACAGTAACTTAT
>NC_090888.1:2195280-2197780 GCF_036669925.1 Montipora capricornis | reverse complement strand
GTCACGGTTGATAAGGATTCAGTACGGTGGCCACTAGATGTGTCCGTCCGGAAATGAGGTAGATAGCTTTTCATTTCACATTTCACAAAACAAAAAACGCTTCAATCACGCTTCACATTAATTAATAAAATCACGATTCACGATGCAAGAAAAAAGAAATTAACGTTTCACGAGAAATAAAAGGGTCCGATCATGGCTCACGAAAATACCCTATACCCCCCCCCCCCCTCCCATTTGGCCGGAGCTTATCCCGGTTTCTGTAGCATGAAGCGACTAGGAGTATTTTTACTCCCCCCTGGATGGGATGCTAGTCCAACGCAGGGCTACCCCCAGCATTAAATTCGCCGGTACCCATTTATACACCCGTGTGGAGAGAGGCACCGTGAGAGTAAAGTGTGTTGCCCAAGTTTAGGACGTAATAGTTTCATGATTATTAGCAGTAGCTGACATTAGCGATTCGCAATAATATTGTGGCAGGTCTACAGAACTGATTTGTTGGTGACAGCCATAAGTAATAGCTTAAGTTACGAGCATAAAATTTCCGTCCGTCTTCTTTTTAGTGCTAACCACTAAGCCTTTAAGACGTACCCTTAGTGGCTTACAGAACTTAGTCTCTTTGCTTTCTGCAGGCTCAGTTGCTCAACAGGGTGGATTCATGACAAAATTTCAGGACAAAATAAAGGATAGTCCATTGAAAAGATCCTCAAAGCCTTCTTCATATGTAAACTACTTATGTTATTGCCTTATGAATTATTAATATGACATCCTGTACACCAATAATTTCTTGGGGAAAGGCTTTAAGGACAAAATAAAGGCTATTCCTATTGAGAAGATCCTCAAAGCCTTTTTCACAGGTAAATCTACTCATGTTGCGAAGATAGTAACAAAAGATACTTAAAATTACAATAAATGGCTGCAGCCTCAAACAGAGGCATTTATACGCAGCCAATCTTTGTGTCTGTGTCAGTTAATTGGGGAAAGGGCAGATAATGTCCGGAGAGGTGTGTGGTAAGTGTAATGAAGTGTCTCCATGCTCTTCTGCCCAAGTTCATCATCACTTTCATTGGGAGATCAGACAATAATTGTCTCACCTTGTGAAAAAAATTATTTATCTCACAAGGTGTCCCGTAAAGTAAAGAGCAACAACTGCCACTACCCTTAGCCAAAAAGCTGCTAAGCCGTACACTTTAATTCCATTGGATCCCTTTAGGACGCAGCTCTATTGTTTTTAGGATTAGGTTCCATTGTTGATTGGTTGTTTGTTTTGGTCCATTGTTTTCAGAGCCAATCCCGAGAGCCGTTGTTATAGCTGCGTACTGACCCTACATTTTTGCCAACTAATCTCCGTTAAGTTCTTTGTCCCTGCCTCTACAGATGGAAGTTCTAAGAGGAATTAAGAAACACACATGGATCATTACCTCGTGTAAATGAAATATATTATTAATAACATCTTTACTCGCATAATATTCAATAAGATTGTCTACGTCACCGGGCCCAGAATATTTATTATTTAGTATCACCCAACTAGTGGACTAATGCAAATCCTGCACTTTAATTGCCTACGCTACTAGAGACTATTAGTAATAGTCCAACGGGGTGCAGGGATGGCGCAGCAGTGAGAGCACACGGCTTCCACCAATGTGCACAAAAATTTCGTTTTATCAACGGAGTTGATAATGTAAATTGACCACAGTACAGAGATTCTAAAAGCTGACGTTTCGAGCGTTAGCCCTTCGTCAGAGCGAATCCATTAGAATCCAGAGTGATTCGCTTTCACGAAGGGCTAACGCTCGAAACGTCAGCTTTTGGAATCTCTGTACGGTGGTCAATTTACATTATCAATTCCGTTGATAAAACCAAATTTTTGTATACTACTTCCCCACCGACCCATCACCACAGTTTCTTTAGAAACTACCCCCTTCTTCCACCTATGTGGCCTGGGTTCGATTCCCAGACTCGGCGTCATATGTGGGTTGAGTTTGTTGCTTCTCTACTATGCACCGAGAGGTTTTTTTCCGGGTACTCCGGTTTGAATTCCCCCCTCCTCAAAAACATTTGACTCGATTTGCGTTAATTGTTAATTTCAGTTTACAGTGTCCCGAATAGACCATTTTACAGTTGTAGCTAAGTTACCTGGCCTACGAATGGAAGCGAGGCTGCCGGTGACCCTGTTTTGATACAAACCTCCGTGCTTTTGTAATGTTAATACGGACTAATTAGAATTACAACAACACAATTTGCATGATAAAAGCAATCGGGGCTGTATCAATGCAAGGTCACCGGCAGCCTCGCAGCCATTCATAGGCTAGGTCGCAGAGCAAACAACTGTAAAATGGCCTATTAGTGCTCCAGCGCTAGAACGACTAGGCACTTATGGCAGGCACCGAATATTAGGCAGCTACTCTTACTAAACCTTTCAAGGCTTAAAGGTGCGTTTATTGAGAGCTGCGGGCGATTTAGATTCTTTGGAGTATTCCTTATTTCAACGTATGATGCTGGC
>NC_090888.1:2187780-2190280 GCF_036669925.1 Montipora capricornis | reverse complement strand
TGCCCACAAAGCCTCCCGTCTTGATCCAGTTTCCAGGTCCCACACATTCACTTCGTTGTTTCCCTGAACTGCAGACACGATCCAGGACTGCTCGGTTGGGTGGGCGGCAAGGCGTCGAACGCGAGCTCCTGCAAACAAAAGAAGAGTTTGTTAATGAGGGCTAAAGAGTAGACGAATCCACAAACAGGAATGTGCCCCCCCCCCCCCAAAAAAAAAAAAAAAGAGTGGCACTCAAACATAAAATTCATATCTTCTCGCAACACCGTGTAATATCCTTTATGTATGATAATTGTATTCTGGACAACGTATTTTTGGTAGCTCCAAAACGTCGAAGAAAGCCCAACCAAATAACTTACTCACCAAAAAACAAGAAATCTGATAAACAAACCTCTACGATGGGAGGGATTTGCTAAAGGGAGTTAAAATCTCAGGCCCCAGAAAACAGGAAACGGTCGAAGAAAGCATATCCAAATAATCCACACAAAGAACAAGAAATCTGAAAAAAAATACCTCTTGGATGGGAAAGACTTGTTATGGGGAGTTGAAATCTCAGGTCCCAACAAACTATCATGCCCGAGCTTGTTCCAACAGTCAACCAACTATGACAAGGGCCAACTACAAATGAAGTAATCACACCTGTAACAACCAAACAAAATCGTTAATTCAACATCATTCATAAAAAAGAAATGTCAACAAATAAACTGCTTCAATAATATTTCAGCTGCAACTGAATTCTCGGTTTTCATGTGATGTCATGGCCGCCATGATGCTGTAACTTACTTATCTCTAAGGAACTGATCTCTTTCCTACTGAAGAACTTTTCTTTTGCTTCTCTTATAGAAAAAGTTCACTGATCACGTGAGTAAAAGCCAAGAATACGAAAGGACGGTTATAAAAAGAAATATTACCATGTGATGGCTCGTTTTCAAGTTTCCAGGCCAGCTTCGTTGATCGAAGATCCAATCCACTAATAAGACCGTGAGAAGTTGCATAGGTTAGGACGGATTGAGAGCCTACAAACAAAAATCTTGGATAAGGAGTCGGTGATACATTGCAAAACAATATGAGAATGTAATTTTGGAGCAATGTTGGCTCAGTACTGAAAGCGCTCGGCACAACGTATGTATAACTGAGTCGGACTTAGTTGGTTTTCTACTCTGCAGTAGCGAGAGCTTTTTCGCGTTAATGCCTCTGGTTATTTAAATAAGTTGACCAAATTAGACTGCTTCTGGAATATAGGCGAAAAGATGCTGTTATTGATTTCATTATTTTATTTTTTAAACAGACCATGTCATGTTCCCTTTTAATGTTTAATTATTTCCCATGGTGCATCACACGCGACAAGCGACAAAATCAACACAGACGTTCAATGATCGAATCAAAAGCTTGTGCTAGATCAAAAACGTATCCGATACCTGATTTATTCTAGATTAGAATAAATCAATTTCTGGTCAGTGTTCTTCAATAGTGCATTTGATGATATTCACAAGTATATTAGCGCCCCGGAAATATTAAATAGCATTAAGAGAAGAAAAAACACATCGGTTGCAGGTATTTTATAGGTTAAGCGGTCCGTATTGTTGGATTGCCTGTGTTCACTTTCATTGGCCAGAGCAAATACTTCGGTTTGGTTTTTGTAACCCTCAAATGAAAAGTTCTTAACTTTCTGCAAAGCATTGGACAGTCTGCAGAAAGCTAAGGAACAAAATATTACCCGTTTCGAACTTTGCCATATCAACCACCATTCCTTCTTCTTTAGGGTCAACTTTCTTCATGAACAGTGGTGTGCGAGAGGACGATTGTTGACTGCTCTGTTCGATCCTGCCATTTAAAAGTAGCAAAAATAAACCTGAAAATTATGACACTTTTGTTTAGAGATTTTTGGATGAGGCCACCATAAAACCGGAGGCCCCGTATAATTACAGCTCTCGTTTTCGAGACTGTGTGACGTTCAAGAACCAACACATGAAAAGTAAGGCATGCAGGGTTCCGGTGTTGTGGTCTACCTGTGCCACCATGTGCTTGGCCTGGCGAGAATGTCTGGATCGGCCGAGAGGGCTTCTGAGAGAATGAGAGCACAAAAACTAAATACAGCAACACACATTAACATACACCAAAGCCAGGCTATTTGCCGGGCGCTGGAACCTTCACTAGGAGAACTGAGAAACTAAGAGGTCAGTCTCAGCAGTAACGTTTAACGCTATTTTGAAACCAAGTGCTGGGCTTGCATTTAATTTGAATTGTCCCCAATACTGCTCCAGCACTATAAATCAGTTGACCGTTCATTTCACACTGTTGTTTCGAAAAGTTTTCTTTATGGCTTACCTGATGACATCGATGCGTCCTTCATCGGAAGCAAAAGCAATGGAGCTTGAACCTTGGCAGAAAACCAAAGCTTTCATCTTACAGCCTACAAAATACACAGCGCAGATTTCAGTTGAGCGTTGCAAGAGGTCTTTCTTTTTGCAATTGCTCAAAATTCTTCGCCAGTCTCTCAACC
>NC_090888.1:2167780-2182780 GCF_036669925.1 Montipora capricornis | reverse complement strand
TCAATTTCAAAGATTTTCAAGACAAGTACCGTTGACAATTGGAAATTGAAAATGCTTTTCTTTCAGAACTAAGACCATGCATTTATAGCAATATTTCTTGTTTACAAACGTTGACGTCACATTTCTTTTAAAATTCAAATCTGCCAACCATGGAACAAAAGAAGTCATCGTTTGAACAGCCAATTAAGTTCTAGTTGGCATGGAAATGGAACTGATTTTGTTTACCCAAGGAACACCTTAAGAGGGCTCAGGAGCTCGTTCAACATTTGTCCATGCATTCCGGATCAAATGGGAATTTGGTAATGTTGGTTTTTCAAGAGAGGGGAAAACCGGTGAACCTTGGAGAAAAACTTCTCGGAGCAAGGACAGAACCAACAACAAACTCAACCCACATATGACGCCGGGACTGGGAATCAAACCTGGGCTACATTGGTGGGAGGCGAGTGCTCTCACCGCTTTGCGATCCCTGCTCCCCAGGGGGATATGGTCTCTTCGAGAAGCATATTAATAACAATAGGTGACGTCACTTAACACTGGTAAAGACGTGAGTATTTATGAGTATTTAGGCGGTGAATGCATAACCAGGGCGAAAAATGACTGAAGAGAAGTGACAATAACAACTTATTGTTGTATCTTGTTTGAGTAAAAAAAGTTCTCATCAGCTTACCATTGCAGATTGCTCGACCACAGATTTCCTGTTTTTTGAACCTGCTTTCTTTGCTGAAGTATTACTGTCATTTTTTCCATCGTTTGTCTTTACCAGCTCTGCGTGTCGTCTGGTCACCACTTTTCCTGTGGTAAAGTACTTGAGGTTCACATCTCCTTTTGTCACTTCATCGTTATTTTCAGGCTGTTCTATGGCACTTTAACAACAACAACAAATAGTTTATTTGTACCACACGAAAATAGAGATAAATGAACTAATAATCTCAAAAAAGGCACAATGCCCCCTAGAAAATACCTAAGAAGCTAATCAAGCAAGGAGGCAGAATAAAAAAAATTATTTATAAAGGTAAACCTAGATTCAGACAGGCAAACACAAAGAGAATGTTCAACAACGGAAAAAAAGTGCAAATTTAACGAGGACCACAAGGACGTAATAATTATTTATCTCTAAAAGATGAAAAAAGACCAGAAACAGCTAGGACAAGAAAGGACACAGAGCTCTTCCCACCCCCATGACCGACCGACAAACAACTACAGATCAAACACGTTGAATCTAATTTTTTAAATGGTTTCTAATTGAGAAAACCATTCCACGATTTCTTCGCATTGCTATACATGTACTTGGTGAGTGAATTAAAATCTTGTACCACATTCTCAGCCGATCAGAAGGAGAATTAAATGGCTGTAACTGCTCGCACATCTTCCCACTCTTACATGTATCCCTGGCTGCATTGCCTTGTGTTAACTGGGTCGATTGCCCAAGGCATTAAGTTCGTTTCTCTCTGTCACATAAATATTGCCTCAAAGTCTGAATCAAAATGTTGGATGAAGCTAACCGATTGATGTGGGTAGGGTAGGAATGCTGAAATTTAGGAGATCAGTGCTATCTTCAGTTAAATTTAAAAAGGAGCCTGAACCCGTACCTAGATTTGGCTCGGTGTAACTTCAGAATAATATCCCTGAGAAATAATAGTTTGTCTTCATCTTCCTCTGTTATTCCTTGAGAATGCAGTTTGCGGAACACAGGAACAAGTGCTTCATCTGTAATGTGGTAATTTGGTCGTTGTCCTGGACGGCACAAGTTACGTACCAACTGTCTGTCCTGCAAGCTGAAAGCAATTTTGAGGAAATTTATGCAAGGTGATGATTTTTTTCAACCCTTGGCTAAAATAATTGTTCATATATCAATCTACTCAGAAATACCATGGGTGCGTGAAGATTTTTTTTCAAGGCTTAAGGGAATCGTATGAATGAAACTTTATTTAATCACGGCCAATTCATCAGCTATTTACAGAAAGATCAAAACTAAAACTGCTCAATTATAACTATAAACTACACAATATTAAAAAGCTTCTTTCTGTGAATGCCGTGCCTTATAGAGCTTTACTGATTTCGCGTTTGAACGACCTGAGGGATTCCGCGCACCTAGCCTCATAAGGAAGGCAATTCCACAGTGTGGCGCCACTATAACTAAAACTATTTTTGAAATAATTTGTGCGTGGCAATCTAACGTTAAGTTTATTCTCAGAGTCCCTCAAATTGTAGGCTTTATTATATCTCTCAGATAGTACGCGCGCTGTAATTGGCTAAATTAGCGGGCCGTATTCTACAGTACGGCCCGCTGTACAGCCCGCTAAATTTAATATTTCGACAAAACATCATCAAGCGAGTTTTTCATGTCATTTCTGTTGCATAAACTTGTACTGAAAACTGTTTGAATCTTGCAAGCAACTAGTTCAAACTTAACAGCCAAGAAGATCACTTTGACTAGTTTCCTTGCCCGCGCGTCGGTTAACCTCAGAGATATAATAAATATCTTACTAACCTCGTTTTCTCGGTCCGTACTGTAAGTTACGGATCCTCGTTTTTAATCCTCCTGTCCATAAATCAACGGGAAAAAACTCGGTCCGTAACTTACAGTACGGACCTCGAACTCGGTTAGTAAGAGGTATGTCTAAACGAATAGTGATCAGTTTCCTTGTAGAAATCTACATAAGGTTCAACATCAATATCAATTATTCTGTGAAGAGCTTTATATAAAAAAGTAACGTCATAATTAGAGCAACTTAAAACGTGGGATGCTCTATTCTATTCTGTAATTTTTGCAGCTTGTCTTGTAAAGTAACCCCACAGGTTCCCCAAACAGTACTACAGTGGTCAAAGTGAGGTTGTATAAAAGCTTGGTGTATAAGATGTAAGGTCGCCGGAGGAACCAGGTGCCTAACAAGTTTCATGGCACCAATTCCAGAAGCGATCTTTTTGGTTAGCTTTTCAATGTGGCAATTCCAGCTGAGTTTGTCGTTAATTGTTATACCAAGTGATTTCATAGTTGCAACCTGTTTCACATGAGTACCGTTTCATAAAGATTGAGGGGGAAGCACCAATGTTATTAAGCCTTTGGCCAGATCCTATCAGCATAAATTCTGTTTTGGTCATATTTAGAGTAAGTTTGTTTGCATTTAACGAAGTATGCACATTCAGTAGGTCCTCACTAAGACATGATTCAATGCTACCTACATTATTATCTGCATATGCCTGATGCGTATCATCCTCGGTTCACAGTGTGACAAACAATTTGGAAGGTCATTTATATATAATAAGAATAAGAGTGGACCGAGGATGGTCCCCTGAGGGACCCCGCAGGTCAATACACGGCTGTCAGATAAGGACCCACCAACTGAGCATTGTAACATTGTATACGGTTCTCCAAATACGACTGAAACCATTTTAATGAATTTCCAGATATACCATAAACGTCAAGCTTAGATGAAAGAATCTCGAGGTCAACGGTATCGAAAGCTTTCTTCAGATCTAGGAAAATAACCGCGTTGACGTTCCCGATATCTATATTATATGCCCAGGAGTCAGTTGCCTCAAGCAAAGCTGTAACAGTCGAATGAATCGCACGAAAATCCGACTGATGTTTACATAGTATATCGTGTTCCTCTAAATAGGCATACAAAATATAATTGTTCGTAAACGATTCTCTCAAAGACTTTGACTACAACATCAACAACTAAGATCGGACGATAGTTAATTGTTTACGTCGTCTCGATCGCCTTGCTTGAAAAGGGGTGTGACTCTAGCCGATTTCCAGTCTTCTGGGAGTTTACCCTGACTAATAGATTGATATTTAAAAATATCTCATATGGGCACACAAATGAAATCGGCACACTCTTGAATAAGCCTCGCAGATATTCCGTCCAGGCCAGTTGCCTAAAACTTGTTTAGTTTGTTCATGAGTGAAAACACTTTGCTTGCATCAGTTGGATGGAGATGGAACCATTTATCTGTGCGAGTGAGATACATTTGGTAGTCTACGATATCGGAGTCAATCTCACTGGCACGTTTTGGACCAATGGTGGAAAAATGGTTATTAAACTCGTTTGATATCTCTCGTGTATCGGTTATCGTCAATCCATTAATTTTAAGTGACGTCACTGACGTTTTTAATAGTCACCTGTGTGCTCATTAAAGCTATTTTGTTTGGTTAATCTTATTTCTTTGTTGGTTACATTATTTGTTGGTTATATTCCGTTGTCTTTCGTATAACATCCAATCACTGGGAGCATTCGATTTGATAGCTTTTATTTTTAAGATGTCTCGTTTATGCATTAAACCTTTTATTCCTGATGTAATCCACGGAGAACTACGCGCGCAAATGCGCTTCGTCCTCAGTGAAGCGTGTTTGTTGGCTATGGCCAAAAATCTATGTTTCCATTCCTGCCACATCTCATTTGGATCGCAAAATGCATAAACGCTCTTCCAAGACTGGGATGAAGTATCATTTCGAAAACTTTGTCTGTCAAAATTCCTAAAATTCCGACGAGTTACTGTATTATTACCATTAGACATCCCTTTCAGAGCTAGTTTTTTGTACGCAAAAACCATGCTATGATCACTAATCGCGACATGACGGACTCCTGAACATGCAATCTTACGCGCACAATTGGTATAGATTAGAATTAAGCGAGCTAGGATTTATTCTTGTCGGTTCTGAGATGAGCTGCTGGAGTCCATATACATCTGCAATACTCATCAGTTTAAGCGTGTTGTTGTCGCTTCATGTAGAAATCATATCACAGTTGAGATCCCCCATGACGAAATACTCTACATTTTCACTATCATTAAGGATTCCAGTAGAAGTGTCTGGTGGTCTATATCATGTGACAACATTCAGCACTTCCCCAGCACAAAGTTCTCTTGAACCTGGTGTCCTGGCATTATCCTCAGACACACAAAGGATAGTCAATGGAAACACTCTCACCTATCAAACAAGCCAACAACATGTTGGGACTTGATGATGAAATCGTACACACTTCTGTTGATGGGTTCTTTAAGGAGGCTCACAAGAATCACCTAGCAATGAATGTAATACAAAGATTGTTTACAATAATTATGAGTGTCAATCTGCTACGAAAATGTGCTATGAATGATCACAGTATAGGACAAAAACTGAAGGAAACAGGACGAATACAGAGAAAGAAATTTGTTTTCACTGATGTTTGATTACAACCCACAACGTTGTGAGCTGCGTTCTGTTCACGAATGTCATCATCAGGTGGATTTTGACAACATTCAAGTTGTAGGAAAAAAGTGACTTTTTCTTGAAGCTTACATGGTTGCAAAAGACCTGAACCCTGGAAATGACCACATAGTCGTACCAAAAGTCTAATGTTTATCACACCTTACTATGGACATTTAGTGTAACTCTCTAACTGTGTGCCTTGTTACCTCCTTGTCTACTTGCACAATCGGCTGCTTTAGGAATGGTTGCAGCAGAGGCAACAGGTTGCAGTGTACATCAGCAACATTCAAAGTTTTTGCCACAGCTGCTACAAATCCTACTGCACCATAACGGATCCACATATTCTGTTGGGAGAAAATAAGTAATGAGTAATATCCTTACTGACTGCCCTCTTGTGGGAAATTTTCAAGGTCAATTAATTAAGCAAATGATAGAAATAAAATCAAGAAGTTCTAAGAATCCCATCCGACAATAGGGAGACCAGCTCCCTATTTGTGAGCACAAGTTATTAAAAGGTCGTATGGGAAGAGGCTATTCCAAAACAATTAGTCACTGCACAAATTAGGTGCAGACAGTAACTAGAACCCACTTGGCCACACAGCCAACATTCAATTGGGATAATGCTATTGCATGATGGAAGCTCGATTTAGAGCACTTACGGGATGACACAGAAAGGGAACAATCTCAGACAGAAGCTCTTGTAATGTTGGTTTTTGAAGCAGTCCTAGTTCTGCCAGACAAGTCAGAGCATTCAATGCTTTACACACAACAAACTCTTCTGTATCACTAAAACCCTGAAAAACAAGAGAGTCAAACATTATCTTGATGAAATACCAAGCAAAGTTCAGTCATTTCAATCTACACCAAAAAAGCCCTCAGCTCAGAAGCTGACATCAATGGAAGCTGATGATGCCCTCCATGCATCCAGTACAAGAAAAAGCTAAACCTGTCATAGAATAGAGAAAAGTTTCAAATGATGTGGAAGTCATGAAGGATCATACAAGGGATCCTATCTTTAATAACCAAATAACATTATAAACTCATTCAAATACGGATATACATACATATGTTTTCAAACCCACCCACACGAAAATTTGCTGGGTTTATATCAAAATGCTAACTGTAACTAAAGTTAATTTTAGATTCGCCATGAACTTATATTTTTCTGAGTATCCCTGAGTCAATTTACCGGTATCTTGTTATTATTTTAAAAGTGTTAACAATGACCGTCAACTTTAATACATTTTAATACCTGGTGAGATGTCATGTTTTGACAATACAAGTCTAAGCTTCCACGAGTCTTCTATCACTATGTCCAGTGGCCTAGCATCTAAGCTAGCAGTCAGAGGGTCCAAGGTTTGAATTTCGTTAGGAGCAATCATAC
Source organism: Montipora capricornis (assembly GCF_036669925.1). NCBI lineage: Eukaryota > Metazoa > Cnidaria > Anthozoa > Scleractinia > Acroporidae > Montipora > Montipora capricornis. The sequence goes on along the minus strand of NC_090888.1, from coordinate 2,176,202 downwards.
CTTCCATTAGGTACGTCTCTTAATTTGTCTATCTTGGTTCAAGTTCTTGCAAATGTATTTTCACAAATACATTTGCAAGAACTATTAATCACCTGTTCTAGGAGGGGTCTGAGCATAACAAGGCTCTGCCAACCAACGTAAGCAGCTACACCAACAATACTGTCAAAAAACGCTCCCCTCAATTGCCAATCCTGTTTGTCGTTCAGGAAAGTGATCATATGGGACAACAGTACGTCATTTGCCTTCTGCCGACCAAAGAATACACAAAGCTGTGTGATGCCATTTTCAAGCAGTGTCTGTTTGACAATATTTTCTGGATCACTCAAAAGTGTCACAACTTTCCTTTGAATTAGTTCGTGAAGTGCTTGGAGTTCAGTGTCATAACTTCCCTAAAAAAGAAATGTATGTTATTGTAATAAAATTATAAATGCAACCCCAAGCTTGTCACTCAAAACAGTTGCTTAGTTTATAAATGAAACCGAAAAATATTGTGAGTTTTTCAGGTTAAGAACTATCTTATTTCTCAACAGACGTATTAAAGACAAATTTAAAGGAGGCTCAAACCAGTTTTGACACTTTCAACAAACTTTACTATTTGAAAGGATTGAATCTACCCAACTGTCACGTAATGGCAAATGTTGAGGTACCAAATGAAACACCAATAAATGCTTACCGGTAACAAGATGCACTCATTAATGTGACGTCATAGGTTACTATGACAACAAAAAGCCATCTAAAAACGCCCTTTCATTTTGTCTTTTAACACTTATATCTAAAAAACAAACTTGGCGACCCCTATTTTTATTGCTGAAAAGTGATAGACAGGCTAAGATGAAATTGCAAAGTCATAGAAAATTTTCTGGAGTGGATTAAGAGCCACCTTAAAATTTTTCAGTTGTGAAGGTGGCCATGAATCTGCTACAGAGAATTTGTTACAACTTTGCAGAGAGTTTTATCTAAGCCTGCTAATCACTTTTCAGCAATACCAAATGGGGGTCTCCGAGCTCGTTTTTGAGATAGAAGACAAAATATACTTGTAGCCTATGGACATTTTTAGATGGCTTTTTTTGTTGCCATGGTAACATATAAGGTCACATTAATAAGAGCACCTTGTTAAGTAATTATTGGTGTTTCTTTTGTAACATTCCCTTAATTTGAAACAGTGTTGTAGAGTTTATCCTTCAATTAAGACATTCCCTCCAAATTGTTGACACTGGTTTGAGCCACCGTTAATAAATATACATAATACTACATCTCTAACACTCTGCAAGGTCTATACGGAACCAATTTAATATGACATTTTCTGCAGTGCAATATAGTGATTTCAAGCTGAATTTGATAACCAAACTGTATTGATATCCTATTTTTTGTGATCTGTACTGTAAGTAACAGCATTTTTTAACTTCTTGAACTGGGCCACAAACTTGGTGCATTCATTATGATGGCGTCCAAGTATAAAAAATACTGGTTTAAGTCATATTATATGATTGAATGCTCAGTTTGCACCCTTGCAGATTACAAAAAGACAGACTTTGGCTGACTACTAATAATATTATTATAATTACATTTGTAACAGTTATATATAGTTACATGCCCTGATCAAATTCAAATGTATCAGGACTGGGATACAATTCCGCAGTTGTTGCCAGTGCCGGATGTTTTGCTAAGATTGTCAAAGTGAAAGTCTAAAATCAATATATAACAAAGCACTTAATGTCTGGTCCCTTGGGAAACTAATTAGTTTTGCTTTCCCTTGAGTCCTGGGACTCCAAGGAAAAAAAAAACTGTTTCTCTGGGGACCACACATTATGTGTAATACTGTAATAATATATCATTCATTATTAAGTTATTACCTGATACTGAATAGGTGAGTCATCATCCTCACTGTTCTCTTGATTGGCATAATCTAGCTGTGCCATTTCCAGAAACTTTAAAGCAGTCTCTGCAAGTGATGCAATGTTCTCGGCATATGCAATTCTCACAATGACTTCCTGATCCTGAGTCAGCCATGATAAACTTGGCAACACATACTCTGGAAATATGTTTGCATCACTGCGAGGCAAACTACGCACAAGTTGCAGACACTGGCTTAAAATCTTCAGGGCCTGAGCTCTAACTTGAGGCAGTGGATCATTGACAAGAAACAACATGTAGGGTAACAGCCGCTCAAGAATGATTTCATCACTGACATGCCGAGCAATCTTCAGGAGCAATTCCAATGCAGTCAGTTTGGACACACAGTACTGGGAAGAGGAGATGAGCACATTGATTGTTAATTTCTTAATGGAAGAAACTTATTGGAGACAATGGCAATGAATATTTCACTTGGTGTTCCCATTACAATCTGGAAAGGATTTTATCAGCTATTTCTCAACTATTTCATAGATTTGAGCAGGGATGTCGCTAAACACGCCACTTGAGAAAGGGGTGATCACCGGCTGAATTTTGGCCATTGATCAAAGCGACTAGGAAGATCACAAATTATTCTCTACAGAGTTTAAAAGTCTTTGATGTGTTAACAAAAAAAATTGAATATCTGTTAGACTAACGGCGCGTTCAATTGACCCTATTCTGGAATAAGAATATGTGAAGTGATGATTTAAAACAGTAGGTCTGGCGTTTTGAAGCAACAAGGATGATAAAGATATGTTTAAAATAGCATTTTAGCAAGTGTTTGACAATTTTCATGTGAATCTCCATAAAAACGAAGGATATCTAACTTCTATTCTATGTATTCCTATTCCGGAATATGGTCAATCGAACGCACCCTAAGTATACCCTGTATTCACCACCTTGAAAAATGCCGGGTGTTGCGAGACACTGGGAACAATCTTGTTACCAGGTCCTTTTGATGCTCGGAGCACCAACTTACCACCTCAATAGAACCTTCAACTGGATGAATTTATTCTTAGCTACATCTCTGTTTGAGTACCCCAATTAAAAAGTTACCAATTTTTTTTCCAAATAAGTTACTGATGAAAACTTGGTCACTAGTTCGTACACAAAGAGTTTAAATGGGTCTTAAGTTCCTACTTACTCCATCCCATAGCTTCCTTTTTCCATTCTCCTCTGTACATATTATCCTCCTAACTCTAAAACTAATGTATGCGATTTGCCAATGACTTACCTTACAACTTCTGATGCAGGATGTGAGGAGGGAAACAATGATAACTAGACAACCTGAAATGTCACCAACAAAACACTTAATATTGATCACATATAACAGAAATGATTATGTAAACCAGACAATGTATCTTCAATGTTATTAGTAATTTGGAAGTCAACTCATAAAAATAAGAAAGATCCAAAACATTTCTTACCATCTTCATCAGGAGTAGAAATATCATCTGCATCATTTGTTGGAAGTAGCTCTTTCAAAATCTGATCAATATCTCGCTTTATTCTAAAAATCAAACCAAATTTAATCATGGGTGGGTGGGTTAGTGAGTGATTGACTCCCAGGGGTTCCCCATTGACAAGTAAAATAAGTTAAGTTTGCGCTGGTTTGGGTGTCAAAGGGTCAAAATGAAAGTAAAGTTATTTTAAGTTGCAATTAACATCAATGCATCAAAAGTGATGTCTTCTTGTATTTTCAGACTATTTACAAATAATTGCCAAATTTTGAGGTGTAAGCAGGAAAATGCAGACACCAACTGTATCAAGTTGTAGCAAATGTTTTATTCATTTTTGCTTAACAGAGTAGGTCCTTTTGGCTGCAATTAAACAAAGTTGCTGAACCAGTTAAAAACTAATTGATCAAAGGCCCTTTTCACGGTTAGTTTTTCTCATTTGCGTTACAAAGTAATCTAGCACGTATGTGAAGCAATTTCGGGCTATTTTGTAGTTTTAACCCGAAATTGCCTCGCACCCACGTTAGATTACATTGTAATGCAAATGAGAAAAACTTAACTGTGAAAAGGGCTATTAGAGAAAACAAAGTAGTCAAAAGGGAGGAAGCTTCCTTTGACAAGACGTTAAATACCTGGCTATCTTTTCATCTGCTGTAAGAACAGGAAGCATAGCAAAGTTCCTCATGTAGTTCTTCAAAAAAGCGTAAAACTGCTCTGGAAAGATGACCCCTATCAGAGAAGACAAAATCAGAGAAATTTCTGACAGCAGTAGCAACATCAGCAGAATTAAATCATCTACAATGACAAAGAAAGCAAAAATGATGACAGAGTGAGAGCTGTTGGTAGGGGATCTTACCTCTGTATTTATTCATGAACTCTGCTGCAGATAACCTGCTTTTTGAATCTTTGCTGATCATTTGTTGCACTAATTCCTAAAAATACAGACAGCTTTCAGAGAGCTTTTTTTTCATCTGCTTCAAAAGTAGAAGCTAAGATGAATATTATAGAGAACTTTCACGAAAATTTTAAGGACTCTCTTTCAACTCTTTTGCAATCTCAATATCCATGAAATATAGCAATACTAGTAATGACAAGAATAAAACCAGCATACAATTAATTCCAGCTGGCTGTAAGCTGTGCTCCAAGGTCACACATGGACTGTATAGCGGCAGCAAGGAGTTCCACAGTATGTTTTTGGTTCGACTTTATTGAGCTGCGTCAATGCTGTATTTGCGACGGCAATTAGCAATGACAATTATTATTAAATTATTATTATTACTATTATTATTATTATTATTACTATTATTGTTATAATTATTATTATTAAAATGTTCATGAATGTGTTCATACCTTAATGCTTGAATCTTCAATTTTAGACAGAGTTGTAGAGGGATCAAAATCGCCATTGCGGTAGGAAAGAAGCTCTGACAGATCAAACAACCTGTTGCCCTCATTAAATAGCTCAGCAATTACACAACTACAAAAAAAATCAATGGATTTTAAGTTTTCATAATTAAATTATAAAGTTTGAAGTTAACCGCTTGTTCCAAACAGATCAGCAATGAAGTGAGGTTAGTATTCATGATATTGATCATACCTCCTTCCTTCCTGCTACTACTGGAAAAAAAAATATGAAGTTGGATAATAAAGTAAACGAAATTCCCTTACTTGACCTTAGTGGTTCAGTTAGTATTGTAGTTGGCTTCTTTGAAAGCAGAAAGTTAAATGTTAAGAAAATAATGGCCCTTTTACAGGTAAATTGGTGGAAAGAGGTCTTGAATCCATCAGGGATGGAATTAAACACTTCAATCTACATGTATCTCGGAATGCTGTGTACCAATCTGTTACAAAAGCAGTGTCATTAGTAATGTGATAACATGTTATTCTGCCTTACCCAGCTGAAAATACGTCCATCTCTGGAGTCAGATTTCCCTGCTGATGTCGGACAAGGTCCATATCTGGGAGGCTGGGATCTCCACTGTTTGACTGTCTAAGACCATTACCAGCCGTAGAAAGTCCTTTGGATAACATCTGATCTGCCTGTCTGGAATCCAAGAACCTCTCTGGTGCAATGTAACAGCTGCGACGTCGAGATGTGTCAAAGAAGAAGTTGAAGTCTGCAGGGTTGTCCTCAGGAAGAATCGCAGGTTTGAAGCTCGCAATGTCTGTCAGCAGGACCCAGTTCCACCCTGTCACCATCACATTTTCTGTTTTAATGTCTCCGTGACAGACCTGGTGCAGAATGTTAAGATTTTTTATTACTACAAAAAGTGCATCCTTAGATTCATTTCTCAATATTTTGGAACTATGCTGCAAATTGCAGTGAGACTATAATAGTTGTCTCCAAATAAACCTTGACCAGTCGGGCACTAGAATTCAGTTTTACAATGGCAACACAACAAGCAGGTTTTTCAATTTGTCAACAATGTTGGTTTAAGTTTATTTCAATGTTCGTTCACAAACCTTCACAGAGTGACACTGGTTCAGGGCACTCAATAACTGGAACACAATCCATTTCTTTTCAATGATGTCCAGGAAAGGCCTGGTGCTACAAAGAAGACAAACACACTGCAAGTTTTTTAAAAATGCTCTCTAAAAAAAAGAAAACCAAGAGATAGCTAATGACTATCAATATCATAATGATAAAATTCTAGGAAAGGATCCCTGCACTGGACACTTAACCCATTGACTCCTGGGGGTTCCCAATTGATGAGTAAAATTGTGTGGCGTTAGACTGAGTAAAATACAATGGTGTTCGACAGAATACAATACTAAGTATGGCCAGTTTGGGCCGGTTTGGGTATCAAAGGGTTAATTAATGGGACATAGTTTTTCAGTGAGTGATTAACCCATTGACTCCTGGTGGTTCCCCATTGACAAATAAAATCATGTGGTATTAGACAGAGTAAAATACTACGTATGGCTGGTTTGGGCCAGTTTGGGTATGAAAGGGTTAACAGGGTTCATTCAATGATTACTAAGAACTGGCATTCTCCCAATGCGAACCCCGATTTGGTTTTTGATGATTCAAACACTGGTATTTGGTCTAAGGGAAAAACCAGATCACCAGGGAAAGGAAGTAAAAGCTTTTAGAGCTGGTTACAGAACCAACAAATGTAAACCACATCGTCCACATGACCTTGAATCTTGGAATACCACCTACAATTCTGGAAAAAAGTTGTTGAGACTTTTGTCAAGTTTCGTCTTTTTCGACAAAGACAACTACAAAAGTGCACATATCCCCCCTCTCCCTACCCCATCCAAGATGATGTTGTTTGTGAAAAAGTGCAACTGACATAACTTGTCAACATTGTATGGGAGGAGAGGGGGATTCCAAAGTAGAAGATTTATGTGGCATAAATAAATTGTTTACATGGAGAGAAAATTGTCTCAACAAGTTTGTCCAGTATCGTAGGCCACATGGAAATTGAGCGCTCTCGTCATTTTGCCAACCCTTCAACTAAATTAATCAATTATGCAACAACTGCCTTTATCTTGTTATTCTATCTAGAAATTGGTTTGCCACAATTAACCCATTGACTCCTGGGGGTTCCCTATTGACGAGTAAAATCGTCTGGTGTTAGACAGAGTAAAATAGAAGTCTGGCCGGTTTAGGCTGGTGTAGGCGTCGAAGGGTTAATGCAACAACTGCAAATATTTCCAACCTTGTTGTACTATACACTAACCTTATTCTATCATATAAATTGTCTTTAATAAATGGCCTGATCAAGAGACTAGCTTTTTCTGTCAGAATAGAGTAATTGAAAGGAAGAACATTTGGTGCACCGACAAGGCGGTTCTTAATCTGTATGAGCTGATCTTGGTAAGTCTTTAGAGGAAGTGATGGATCTTGAATTGCAAAGACCTTCACCACACAGAGGCCTTCTCTGTTGAAAGACACAATAATTAGTTAAAAGTTAGCATGTCTAACATAACGAAAATCAGGAGACAATGCCATGAAATTAGAGTTTTTTGCAAGTCTAGATAGGATGGTTAAGCAATAGGTACAGCTGTACAATGAAGAATACGCAATTGAACCAGCGACTGGCTTATAAAGCATATGATTATTTGCAGGAAGATAAGATTTATATCTGACACATGTATTGATATCATGATTTTTTCAATATAACAGGAAATCAAAATTGAAGATAACCAGATCTAATAGTGAATATCCATCTGTAATTATTATTGATTTAGACATGAAATTTTGTGCTCCACCTCATTCAGTAAAAACAAAACATTCTAAATTAGTTTTTAGCACTAAATGGTGCTCAATGCTAATAAGGCAAACAAGAGTTTAGAGCTAATTTGTAAAATGGGCACTTAGCCTTATTTGTAAAGTGAGAGTTTGACCTATGGGTTTGATGTGCAGGTCGTTTTGTTCCTTAGGTTAATTTGCAACTAAACTAGGTCATTTTATTTCAAACTAGGTCAACTTGTTTCAACTTAGATCAAGTCGTTTCAACCCAGGTCAGTTTGGGGCAGGTAGTCAAAACACAGGTCACAGGTCATTGTTTTACCAATACAGAAACAGCCCTAACCGTTTACAAATGCTAACATTAGGCCTAAGGTTAGCTTTAATGAATGTTTCATAGGATACTTTCTGTACTGGTAAAACAACGATTTGTGACCTGTGACCTGTGACCTGTGTTTTGTACTTGCCCCAATTTGGCCTCTAGAGGTTGAAACAACTTGATCTAGGTTGAAACAAGTTGACCTAAAATCTTGGACAAAACTGTTGAGACACTGTGACACAAATTCACTTTCATTTTTACACACCCCTACTTACATTCTACTTCCCCCTCCCCTGCCCCCTCAGTCAATGTTGTTGCTATGCATGTATTGTCATCTGTCCTAATGTATATTTCCGACCAAAATAAATCAACATTGACTTTGGGGAAAGGGTAAAGGACAACTTTTAACATATAATTTTCTGGAATACCCAAAATGTCTCTGTGTCTCAAGAGTTTTGTCCCAGATTGTAGGTTGAAACAATATGACCTAGTTTGGTTGCAAATGAACCCAGGGCACAAAATGACCTGTAACATCTCTATGAGATCTTTCCCCAAAAA
>NC_090888.1:2147780-2160280 GCF_036669925.1 Montipora capricornis | reverse complement strand
AGGGTAGATGAGGGTAAACGTGGTTTACTTAGGGTAGATGTGGGTAAACGTGGTTAACTTAGGGTAGATGTGGGTAAACGTGGTTTACTTAGGGTAGATGTGGGTGAGCAAACATGGTTCACGTAGGGTAAATGTGAGTAAACGTGCTTAACTTAGGGTATACAAAAATTTAGCTTTAATAACGGAGTTGATAATGTAAATTGGCCACCGTACAGAGATTCTAAAAGCTGACGTTTCGAGCGTTAGCCCTTCGTCACAGGATTCGCTCTGACGAAGGGTTAACGCTCGAAACGTCAGCTTTTAGAATCTCTGTACGGTGGGCCAATTTACATTATCAACTCCGTTGATAAAACCAAATTTTTGTATACTACTTCCCCACCGACGCAGCACCACAGTTTCTTTAGAAACTAGCCCCTTCATTAACTTAGGGTAGATGTGGCCGAACGTGGTTAACTTAGGGTAAATGTGGGTAAATGTGGTTAACTTAGGGTAGATGTGGGTAAACGTGGTTCACTTAGGGTAGATGAGGGTATACGTTGTACAAGGAGGTTAGCTTTTGATAGATGAGGGTAAATGTTGTTAACTTAGGGTAGATGTGGGTAAACGTGGTTAATTTAGGGTAGATGAGGGTAAACGTTGTAGAACGAGGTTAGCTTGGGGTAGATGTGGGTAAACGAGGTTAACTTAGGTTAGATGAACGTTTACGTGGTAGAACGAGGTTCACTTGGGGCATATGAGGGTTAACCCATCTCTTAGGGTAAATGTGGGTAAACGTGGTTAACTTAGGGTAGATGAGGGTAATTTTGCATTTTCAAAATAAAATTTTGTATCTTACAAGTAACGAAGACTCCTGAATGCTCCTGGTCTGAAGATTTGTTATTTGACCCATCATTTGGATCCTTTAATTCAATCTGCCCTTATTTAATAGTAGCGGAAACACTTCTTTTACTTTTTTTTATCCAGTTACAACAATTCTGCTTGAAGCCTTGTTATCTTTAGTTTCTCGTAGTTATTTATGTTTTCCACTTATCTTACCTACCCTTCACCCCCCTATCTTCGCGTTACTTTCGTACTACAGTACAGATACTACTTATACTACAGATACTACAGCTACTACAGTCATCAGAGATACTACAGCTACTACAGATACTTCGGAAACTACGCCTACTACACATACTACAGATACCACAGCAACTAGAGCAACTACAGATACTACAGCTACTACAGCAACTACAGATAGTATGCCTACTACAGCTACTACAGCAACTGCAGATCCCACAGGTACTACACATACTACAGCTACTACAGCTACTACAACAACTTCAGTTACTACAGCAACTACAGCTAAGACAGCAACTACATGTACTACAGCTACTACAGCTACTACAGGTACTGCAGGGTCATAGGTAGTGTATGGGTGTAACTGGGGACATAATAGTTAGGTCTTACACCAAGTACTACCCCTTCTTTGCCCAACTCTGCGGAACGCTGTAATAAAAGTCGTGTTCTATTGGGATCAACCGTTTCAGCCGCAACCGGTTTAGGTTGAAGCGGTTGAGGTTCCCAATACAACACTTTTCCAACCATTTTCGGTTGGAACGCGGTAACTCCTGGTAATAGTTATTACCGGACTTCCCGCCATGGAAGTAGTCAGAGTCCGCGTTGACTGAAGGGAAAGCGTGGGGACGATACGTTATGTATGGGGACAAAAAGAGGTAGGTACGTTATGTATTGGGACATGTATTGTACCGTAGACATTATACGGGGACTTTCACCTCATATACACTCCATTTTGGTTCCCCGGTAGGAGGGGAATTCGCTGGAAGTCACGGTCTTCGCATCCCCTACCGGGGGAATTAAGCGGGGCAGTCACTCCTTGGTCAGCAGTCTTCATTTTCGCGCCTCATAGTAATTTTGCATACATTACTGTTGCTTTCTTGACAAACTCGATCGTGGATTCTGGTTAATTTTTTCATATTTTGCAAAGCGTATTAGCCACTACTCTAAATAATTGTCAGTATTTGGCTTCACTGTCTTGCAAATATTCTTTATTCGTTATTGTGGAACGTATATCTGGACAGGACTCATTTTCTCCTTTGATTTTATGATGACTGATCGACGATTAGCGCACGTGAATTGTGTTAGGGTTCTGCACCCTTTGATCAGTCGAATCAATTAACTTTTATAGTGAGGCGGATCACATTGTATGCAATAATCAAAATGAATTAGCTGAATCAGTTGAAACAATTTCAATTCCTGCTATTATTTGTGCGATTGACACTACTGTGATAGTTGCTCGTTGTGTTTCATTGTCAATTTATCCAGAAGTATCAATGAAACTGCTTCAATAAAGATATTTTGACATACTCATTGTGCATTGAGGGGCCTTTGCAAGTTATTTGCTGGCCGTTGGAAGATCAAGCTGTTTATTTCAGGGTTGCCAACAGCGTCTTTTAACCAGTGTGTTACGCTTGGCAATGCTAAGTTGTTTTACAAAGGGAGTACCATGTGTTGAACAGTAGGGGCGGGGGAATGCACCACTCACTTTTGAATGAACGCTCCGCTTAAGCCCGAATTGGGGGGGGGGGGGGTTGCGGGGGTTTTAAATGACTGGTGCATTACTTATCCTGCTTAGCTTACTTAGACGCTTGGGCTACTTGAAGCGCTTGGATTCCTTGGTTTGCTTGAGGTGCTTAGGTTGCCTGAAGTGCTTGGGTTGCTGGAGGTGCTTAGGTTTCTTAAGGTGCTTTGCTTGCTTGAGGTGCTTAGGTTTCTTAAGGTGATTTGCTTGCTTGAGGTGCTTTGCTTGCTTGAGGTGCTTCGCTTGCTTGGGGTGCTTTGCTTGCTTGAGATGCTTTGCTTGCTTGAGGTGCTTTGCTTGCTTCGGGTGCTTTGCTTTCTTGAGGTGCTTTGCTTGCTTTCCATGCTTTGATTGCTTGGGATATTTTGCTTGCTTGAGGTGCTTTGCTTGCTTCGGGTGCTTTGCTTGCTTTCCATGCTTTGATTGCTTGTGGTGCTTTGATTGCTTGGGATATTTTGCTTGCTTGAGGTGCTTTGCTTGCTTTGGGTGCTTTGCTTGCTTCGAGTGCTTTGCTTGCTTGAGGTGCTTTGCTTGCTTGGAGTTCTTTGCTTGCTTGGTGTGCTTTGCTTTCTTCGGGTGCTTTGCTTGCTCCGGGTGCTTTGCTTACTTGGGGTGCTTTGATTGCTTGAGGAGCCGGCTTTGCTTGCTTGAGGTGCTTCGGGTTGAAGCTCGCAAATGCTACTTTCAGCATTCTCGGCGCACCGTTACACAATCTAAATGGGTAATACCCATATAATCTAAATTTAGAACAGTGGGTGCAAGCCACCCACAGATCTCAGATGATCATCCGAGTCATCCAACCATGCATGCACCGTATTTAGGTCTAAGCACCCATTTTGAATAGTGCTGATAAACTGTGTTTTAAGTCTAAACGACCATTCTAAGTAAGCACTCATCTTAAAAATCGATTAGCTTTCAATATTGGTAATTGGTCTCTATTTAAATATTACAAAACTTCGCCTTCACTCAGCAGCGTGCTTCGATGGTGTGATGATTATCGATGATTCCTTACGCGTGGCTAACGGACTAGGTTCAACCTTTTTGTCATCCATGTCCGTCGATCATCTTAAACAAAAAATTCCTTTTTTCCCTTTTTTTTCCTGACTAGAAAATTTCTAAGTATAGGGTAAACTTCATGTAATTGAAGTGAAAGAGGAAACGCATATTTAATGAGTTGCTTGGATGACTCGGATGATCATCTAAGAGGGCTTGCACTCACTGATCTAAATTTAGATTATTTGGGTATTACCCATTTAGATTGTGTAACACGGGTGCTCAGCGAGATATCAACAAAAAAAACGTGGATCAACCGTAAAAACCGTTTTAAAATTTTTATTTTTTGCTTGAAATTGGGGAAGCCCCCTCCCCGGCTCTGCCGTGCCTGACAGTTCCATCGATGAAACTATTTTAATATTCTTCCAGAGAGTATTTGAACATAGCGCCAAGACTTGTAAGCCACCAGCTTGGTAGAAAATAGATAGAGGTAGTTCAACATCTCAAAAAAGGAAGCAGGACCAGACAGAACATGACACAAGGAAGGGTTACGTTTTTACAAACGCTGGCCGTGAAGCATTACATTCAGTCAACAGACTTAACTGATTAGAGCGTGTCGCAAGGGACAGAGAAAAACTCTGACCAGGGTGGGAAATGAACACCATGGTCAGAGTTTTCTCTGTCCTTGTGTGGGCCCATTTCTATTAGTAGGGCTAACGCTCGCATGGTTCATATGGGGTAGAAAACAAACACTTCACATTACACTCTAATCAGTTAAGAACATGACACAGACCACCTTCCATGCTCAGCATTCCTCAGTGTAAGTTAATGAAGTATGCGTCGCTAGTAACGTCATTAAACACGTCGCAATGCAGGTGAGACATGCAAAATTTACAATCGGCAATGAGCCTGAAGGACAAGTAAACAGAACAGATTGTAACACACAGAACTGAAAAGTGGAGGGTATCAGTAAAAAGAAAGTTATAGGTGCGAAGACCATTTGATGACTTTACCAAGGCTTTCAGTTTTACACTGCGTCGCAGCCTAACATTGTTACAAAAGCTGATGAAACTATATGTAGAAATAAAAGGAGACATGTAGCTGTGGTTAAGGCATTATCCTACACAACAAAGCTTGGCAGTTTCTCAGGGTCAAAAGAAGCGATTTAGACACAAAGGTTACGTCGCACGGCGTGCAAGCGCAAGGGTCACTGAGTTCTTGGACCTAAAATACTTTCGCCCTTTTCAAACGACCTTCCAAAGGGAGTCAGCTCTGCAGAATCTTATCATGAAACGGCAACCATGATTTACTGGTGCCATTCAAGCGCTTTGCCTGGAGTACAAGAAGACAACAATAAAGGGCATGGTCAAATCACTCAGCGAAGATAGCGAAATCCTTTACGCCTAAACTACGTTTTCTTGGACGTATAAGTATCCTCCCCCAGAAGCAACAGGAGAACTACCTCTATACAAAGGTTATGTTGTCATCGATTTCGTACTGTTTTGCGGTTTGCGGATCTTGCAACAAGACAAAACTCAGCAACTTAGAAAAATTACTTGCAAGAGGTATACGCATTGCATATAGCTTAATCACAAAGGAGGCTAGTGCCTCAGCGGATATCTTAAACCGTTCACTAAGGGATAGTTTGGAACAATGTACAAGGCAAGATTGACAGAGTTCGTTCAAAGGTACAAATGGTTACACCGTCACCAAATTAAAGGACTCGGTATTTGCACAAAAAAACTTAGGCCGCGAAAGTGGAAGAAGTGGATATTTCAAGTAATACTTCCAAGACCAGGGACAAATTTTACTGGGAGCTCTTATAGATACAGAAGATCTATAGTCTGGAACACCCCATCCAAGGTAGCTCTGAATCCGCTCCACAGAATTTTTTTAAACTTTGCGGAGAATTTTATCTTCGCCTGCTGATCACTTTTGTGCAATAAAAAATTGGGGTCACCGTAATCGTTTTTCAGATATGAGCAACTAAAGCCAAAATATAGGGCAATTTTGCAAGGCTTTCCTGTTGCCATGTTAACTTACTACGTCAATAAAATGCCTGCATCTTGTTCAGTAATAATTGATGTTTCACAAGGTACCACAACATTGCTGTTATGTGATAAAGTGTTGTAATGTCAATCCTTCACATAACAAGGTCTCTTAAAAGTGTTGAAACTGGTTTGAACCACCATAAACACTCCTGGAGAAAATGATTTATTGCTTGAAGGTCCACCTGCTTCCAATGTCGTTGCAGCGAGTAGGCTCTGGTAGGTGTCATAGAACTTTAAATGCCACCGCTAAAATCATTATAATTTCACATAATAATAATATTTATATAATAATAATATAATAATAATATATTATTTTATGTTATATTATATAATATGTAAAATATAATAATATACAAATTATAATTTCACATAATAATAATAATAATAATAATAATGATATTGATAATGATAATGATAATGATAATGATAATGATAATAATAATAATAATGCATCATCAAGAGAGACATGCGTGCTAACCGTAAAGCTGAGTTGGGGCGATATATAGGTGGTCTCGATTTGTCAGTTCTTCTCCCATCTGAGAACTCTTGCGATCAACTCGAAGGGGTTTTCCGTGAGGCGATAACGACAGGTCTTGACATCATAATGCCGCTTGGATTCGAGCGTACCAAAACCAAGGATGTTCCCTGGATGACACCTGAATTGATATCTCTGATTATGAAGAGGCAGAGAGCCTTCCACCATCAGGGTGCGGATTCTATCCAATTCAAGTTTTACAGAAACGCAGTAAATCGCACTAGGAAGCACTGTAAAGCCCAGTTTTATGAGTCTAAAGTTCAACATCTGAAACGTGACGATCGCAAGAGATGGTGGGGCGAAGTTAAGCGGTTGTATGGCATTAATCACAGGAAAAAATAACAGATTCCCATTTTTGGATATTTTAGGGTATTTTGAAGAATACCAATAAAAATCCCAAATTTGGCAAAGTGAGTCAATTCCCAACCAGGGAATTCCCAACCAAGTTCCCTGATTGGGACTTGTCTCACTATTCCAAATTTGGGATTTTTGTTGGTATTCTTTAAATACCCTAAAATAGCCAAAAATGGGAATCTGTTATTTTTTCCTGTGAATTCGAGCTCTGATGACTTAACGCCATCATATCAACATCGAAGAACTGAACAATCTTCCCCTGATTGGGGAACAGTAGTGTCGGTCACGTGATGGACATACGGGATATTAGAAGAGCGGGAGAGTGCTGTTATGCGGCTTGAATGCTGTTGTGATTTATTGTTAAGCACAGAAAACAACGTTGGCGACGAGAACGGGATTGTCGTTAGTGTAATAACGGCATGGCGACACCAAGTTACGAGTTTGGAGGACTATTGCCCTTCGATTGCAAAGGTGGTATTACATCGGTAGCGTCTCGTTGGAAGAAATTGGGAAAAGCGTTCGAATATCATATCCTCGCAAAAGGAATTACAAACAGTAACCGAAAAAAGGGTTTTCTTTTACATTGTGCTGGAATTGAAGTACAGGAATTGTTCGAAACCTTGCAAGATCCAGGAGCGACAGGAGGAGAAAATGATCGCGCTGACGAATATTAGATGGCAATGCGAACTCTTGACGGCCATTTCAGCACGCAATTAAATGAGCCATACGAAAGGCACAATTTCCGAAGCCTCAAACAAGAAGGAGAAACGGTAAATCAGTTTATTACTCGATTACGAAAGCAAGCAGAAAACTGCAATTGGGAAAATGCTGATTAGTCGATTCGTGATCAAGTCATTGATATTAAAGTGCCGATCGTCAGAATTACGGCGAAAACTGTTGATAAAGGGAACCGATTTAACACTAGAGAAACTCCAGGAAATTCCTCGTTCCTTTGATGCCGTAGATATTCAATTGAAAGCGATGTGTGGCGAAGAACAACAAGTAAATCGCGTCTATCATAAGAAAACCGCTGACCAATACAAAGTCATTTCAGTCGTGATAGATGTTGCACAGCGAGAAACGCGGAGTGTCAGAAGTGCCATAAAATAGGGGATTTCGCCGCAGTTTGTCAAACCATAAACGTATCAAGCCAGGAAAACTTCTCATCCCAGGGTGTGCGAAAAAAGGGGAAGTATGGTGTGAACTCAATTTGCGACAGCACACCCGGAGCTGATAGTGACACAATCTCGTACCCAGAGTCCTCGGGCTTTTTGGCCAGCGGGTGAGCGCCCGGAGAGACTCTGGGATAATCGACTCCATTTTCCCAGAAAACGTGTGTTCCGGTCTTATTACGTATGCTTGAGTTTAACCGGAAACAGAAAAGAGAAAACCGTAAACAGTAGAAATGAGGGGTTGAAAGTGTTCGAGAAACAAGAATTTTAGCCTTACACAAAAAGAAACTGGAGAAATGATCATTGGCTTGCTGTAAGAGCAAGTGAAGATGAAACCTCTGACGCTTTCGGTGAGTGTATTTTTAGTGTTTTAGCGTACATTCCATCGTTCAGAATGCAATGAGAATGCCATCGACAATTTTTTGTGGAAACGACACAAAAGTTCTCTTCTTCTACAATTTGATGTTTCCGTAATTCTGAATGGCTTCGACAACACCTTATTCCACGGAGTGCTCCTCAAAGAGACTGATGTAATGTTTTCCCCCGGTAATTTTGCAACAGCAACAGTTATCACTTTTTAGCAGCGTGGGAAAATTCCCGTGCGGTATAAGACATAATTCAAACCTCGCCGTTTTATTATTTTTGTGATTTATATATTTCTGACGTAGAAAAAATCAAACAGCACTGAAACTAATTTTAGATTTTTTGCTTACTGACTTCCTGTCGGACTGCCATTGTTACGCAAGCGGCCAATCAAAAATATAGTTCAAGTCGATTATCCCAGAGTCTCTCAGGGCGCTCACCCGCTGGCCAAGAAGCCCGAGGACTCTGGGTACGAGATTGATAGTGACACAAGAACCTGACTTTTAGATGGACGAATCATCGAAACGTCATTCAAAATTATTATCACTAATTTTTACTCTCAATTGTTTGTCCGAAATCGATTTCTATAGAGAAATAGAGAAATTGAAAGGCCACCTAAAGACAAGGCCAAACATTTCTTAAAATAAAAGAACAGAGAAGCAACTCTGCCTTTCAGGAAACAAGGATCGATCTAAGCCGAAACAATTAACAAAATGGAACAGCAGATGATAGCTCGAAGGAAATGGGCTTACAGCAACGGCAAACTCTTCACAGGAAACAACAAGAAAGTAGTTCCAAAACGGGAACTATTTCAAGTCTTGCCCCAAGCACACAGTCGAATTTCTCACAGAGAACAGCAAATTATGGAAAAGTGGTTTCAAAGAAATTATGCAGAAACCCGTCACATCTATTTCATGCACAGAAAATGCCCAAGAACCAACGGCATCGCCAACATTCCTCTCTTTGATAGAAATCGACTTGCTGGTACCCTTGCACCCCAACATGCTTTTACGAAAAAATAACTGAGATCGAAAACCATTATACTCGAATAGTGACCAATTTGGGAGGAATCGAATGACACTTCTCCTACAACATTAAACGTGTGCAGTGCTACATTATTTCAAAGAAATTCCCTTTACATTCAGCTTGTAAACTGACCATGCAAAATGAGTAATTTCCTTTCAAGCTAAATTATAGTTTATTAATATTGAAACAGTACAATTAATACCATTGTTACGTTTAATGGTAATGTAGTTACTTTCCAGTTGTATAATGCTCTTTTTAAATTAAAATCTGAGACAAATATTTATGAATCTTGTATTCTACAAGTTATATTTCCAAAGGAATGATTAAATATCACTATTTTTTCACTGCGAAAAGTAGTTCTACTTGTGAAAAACAGAAAAGGGTTTAGCTCTGACGAAGGGCTAACACCCGAAACAACGGCTTTCCAATTTCTTTACAGTGGTCAATTTACCATATGAACTCAGTTGATAAACCGTTTTCTTTATTTCACTTCCCCACTGACACCGTCAGGACCACAGCTTTTTTACAAACTAAACCCCTTTAACCTACATGTGAAAGAATGCCTTACTTCCACCAACCATGAACCAATATTCTTACCCACAAAAACCAAGACAACGGTTGTTTTAGACTAAACACTGCAGATAAGTGGTATTTTGACTCCAATCATGATGCATTCCCATCCCTTACTGGGAGTGCAGTGTCTGACACTTGCAGACTGCAGACTAACCCTAACTGTCAGTAAAAGCTAACCGTTTTAAAATGGGTGCTTATACTTAAATACTGCTTTTCTGCTGTATTCGAAATGGGATTTCTCTTCCGATATGCTCAGCATTATGGGATAATTATGCGATTTTAAAGAACCGCGGCCTAAAAACACTAAGCAGTTCCATATACAGCAAAATAAGGAATTTATTAAGATAAAGGCCTAGACCTATTGTAGAACATCTCTCAAATAATGTCTGCGAAAAACATGCTCACTAGACCAATCTGCCATCTTAAGAATATCTGCAACTGGGGTGCTTGTGACAAACGCATGAGATGTGGCAGCCCCTCTTACACTGTGTGCCTTAAATTGTCAATCCCTGCGGACTGTAACACTAACATGATCCACCTAGCTATTGTACTAGGGGACACTGGGTTATATGGCCTAATGAAGGACAAAAACAATCTAGAAACAAAATGTCCACTGCGAAACCTAAGCGTTTCCGAGCGAGAAATATACTCCTTTAATGTAGCAAGTGGGCAAATTGAAGCACAACCTGAAGACGAAAATGTGATCTCAATAGACTTCCCTGGCGTGGAAGTCTTTAACCGATCAGTCACAACAAAGCTAATTGAATCTTGAGATTCCTTCCTCAAATTTAGGTCTAAAGCAGATAATGCCTGCTGTTTCTGTGCAGAGGCTAATGCACACAGCATGACAGTCTTAGGAGTTAACCACTTTAAACTTAGTTCACGGAGAGGAGCTAAGGTCTTTAAATAGTCAGTCACTTTAGAAACATCCCATGTAGAAGAATACCTTGGAGTAGGTGGTCTGAGGACGTAAACTCCCTTGAGTAACCTCGCTATTAAAGGATGTGAACCCAGAGAATCTCTATCATCCTTCATGGAACAAAGGGTTGTAGATAGTGCGGAACGGTAAGCGTTAATGGCACTGTATCCTTTGCCCTCATGATAAAAATCAGTTAAGAACTCCACAACCTGGATGACAGAAGCTTGAGGTAAATCAATTTGCTGTTTATGACACCAGCCAGACCACTTGTCCCACACTCCCTTGTACTGTTTCTCAGTGCCTGCTGTCCAAGATGCACAGATGATGTCAACCGCTTGCTTTGAAAATCCCTTATTTGACAGAGTTTTCCTGATAACGTCCAAGCGGCCAAGTGCAGTTTGTGTCTCAGCGGGTGCTGTTCTGGGTTGTGAGGGAGACTCAGGAGGTTGTCTAGACGAGGCAACAAGATTGGCTGAACTGTTGACAACTGTAACAGAAGTGGGTACCAACTCTGGGTAGGCCATACCGGTGCAATTAACAAAACTAGGGCCTTGTCGTGGCGAATCTTGGCAAGTACTCGAGGTAGCAAGCTAAAAGGAGGAAAGGCATAGCAATTCATATTAGTCCACCTCAAAGAAAAGGCATCTATAGCCGCTGCACCTGGCTGTGGGTGCCAGGAGATAAACTTTGCGGTCTTGGCATTAAGCCTAGATGCAAAGAGGTCAATCTCAGGAATAAAAGTTTGAGAAATAATTTCCTGAAAAACCTCACCATTTAAGGACCACTCCAGATTAGAGGAGATTTTCTTGGATAAGGTATCGGCCTGATTATTAACCTTCCCTGGGATGTGTTGAGCAGAAATGAAAATATCTCTCAACTTGCACTCTTCCCAAATACTTCTGGACAAGGAATCTAACAAGGGGGATCGAACACCCCCCATATTATTAATATAGGGCACTCCAGTGGAGTTGTCAAGTGCAAGTCTAACATGAATAGACCTTGAGTTAGACACAAAACACTGGAGAGCATGAAATGATGCTAGAAGTTCGAGGTAATTAATATGACGTTTGGATTCACTTTGAGACCATCTGCTAGATGCAGACAGACTACCGTTCACAGCTCCCCAACCAATCAAACTTGCATCACTCTGGATGTAAGTAACAATTTTCGGAACCTGAAACAGTCTACCATTGCACTGGGTAACATTCTCAATGACCCATTGTAAAGCAGAACAAGCTTGAGAGCTCAAGGAAAGTGTCGTGTCATAATCAAGGCTACCAGACATAACCTGCACGTTATGCAATAAATTATACATTGGTGAGACAGGTAGACGACTAGGTGACCGATTCCGCGAACACCTTCGCGATGTTGAGAAGAATGACAAGGATGCATCTAAGCCAGTCGCTCGCCATTTTAATCTGCCTAACACTCCAAAAAACACATGGCTATCTGCGGTCTTTCCCTACATCTAGGTACGACGGAAAGCCGCAAGAATCTGGAACAAAAATTCATCTTTCAAATCGGCACCCTTAATCCTCACGGTATTAACGAACGCTTTTCATTTAACTAATATATTCCTATTTTTCACGTTGCCATGTTACCACCAATAGTGTAGCTCCTACTCTACTATAAAAACTACACGTAACCCATAATCCCTCGATTCGCTCTGACGAAGGGCTAACGCTCGAAACGTCAGCTTTTAGAATCTCTGTACGGTGGCCAATTTACATTATCAACTCCGTTGATAAAACCAAATTTTTGTATACTACTTCCCCACCGACGCAGCACCACAGTTTCTTTAGAAACTACCCCTTCATTCACCTGTTACAAACAGACTGATAAGGCCTGGCGATATCTGGTTTAAGAAACTTTCTTCGTAAGAGATGTAAGAAAAGATGCATGCCCCAGAAAGGTAACAGCGTCTGCCAATAAA
>NC_090888.1:2132780-2137780 GCF_036669925.1 Montipora capricornis | reverse complement strand
GGTCCAATATAGGTATTACAAAGTGTGACCATTATGACCAAAAACGATAGGCCATGCCGAATGGGCAAGATATGTTAACGAAAATGTGGCCAGTTGTGCTTGTTTACAGGTGCACTCGTCATTGGTCAGGTTACTTTTTAGCGTTCATTTTAGCACATATATTTCGATTCTAACTTTGTAAAGTCACCACTTTATAACTCATAACAAGAGAGCAGGCTGATGCCGACGGCAAATCGATGAAGAAAGAGAAGAAAGAGACAAAAATTTAGCGGTAATGGGATCAGTTGTAAAAAGTAAAAAACCTAACCACTTTCTTGCTGTCTCTATAGATAGTTTTTAGCTAGAGCGACTTTCGCATGACCTTTGAAAAAGTCTTCGCAATTGATTTCACGAACGATGTTTGGCAAGATTAAAACAAAGCGTCTCCTTATTCCCGCCAAGGAAACTCCTAATATGGGTAGTAAACAGTTTAATTGCCCAATCACATTACTGCATTTCAAATGACGTCAAAGCGAAATCTTGATTTTTTCCAGAAAGTTCCATGGAGAGAAGGTGAGAGATGACGTTGTTTGCATCCGGTTTCGCTAAACCAATGAAATTTCGCACTCGTTTGTTTTTGTTCGATAAGCCAATTAAATATTTTGCATTTTTGTCTACGTTCTGTTTTTTGGTGAGAGGCGAGTGCTCTCACCACAGCGCCATCCCTGCTCTGTATAGCATCATCATAATAGCGACCTTCAGATTGGAGTAGAAGACGTTCTCAGTTTTGAGCATGCGCATTTCGAAAAATCTCGTTCTTTTTAAATGTAATGCGCGTGCCCAGTACAGAAAACTCGTACTCGTAGTCCTTCTCGTACTCCAATCTGAAGGTCGCGATATATCACCCTGCCCAATCCTTCCGGCCGGGATGCCGCTCTACTCTTCCGAGTCCGACATCTCATAAGTATAAAAGACATCCTCATTCAAGTAGAAATCTATGTCCAGTGCCACTGACTCAGCGCGGTTTGTCGTTGAAACAATCCATGGTAATTCTTAACACTGCCGGTACAGTCCAAACGCTAAACAAAGTTCTTACTCGTCAGGCGACAAGCCGCATTTGCGGCGGAACTCTTGACCATGTTCATGAATCCATTTGTTAGATACTGAATGAAATTTAAAATAGGTAGAGCATGTTAGTAACGTCAATTTTATTGAGAAATTTAATATCTACCTTTAATTAAATTCATGTTGTTTGTATATTTCCAGCTTCCTACAAGTTCCGTGACCATGTTAAAGCTAAAAAGAAAGTTTTGCCGAAACCCTTTTAAGATTAGTCATAGTAGCGTTCAAGCGAAATCGAATTTTGAAGGGGAAAAGAAATAGTGCCTTAAAGATCAAGCAAAAAATCCATCGCATACTTGGTGGCACGTGACGTCATCGTCGCCATGTTGGTGGAAGAAAACAAAAGATTTCTCATTAGCTTCTTTTGTTCGTCCACCAGAAGTAGTGCATTTTTCTATTGTTTTTAGCGTTTCTAGAGGTTGGTTGAAAACGTCCTATTTTTCTTTCCTTTCAAACTTATCACGCATGGCGACACGCAACGTTTATAGGCCGAACTCTATGCTAACCCCAAAACTTACCTTAGATACTGACAGAAGAATCGGGTGTACATTTGGCAAAGTTCGACTGAATTATAGTTGGAATGCCGTTAAAGTAAATACGTTTGTACCTATGGTGCAATCATCATGCGGTTGGTTTGTAAACGATTGGGAAAACAAGGAGGCGTTTCAATTGATAATTACTTGGAATTACTTGGATCCCTTATGTGGATTTGTAACCTTACCCCATTTTGTTCCCACTATTACTGGACATGCAGCATGTCTTGTTGACTGGTCAGGCTCTCCTGATTTCAAAAGGTTGAACCAAAATGCAGCAGTACCCTGTGAGCACAATACAAACGTCAAACTTGAAACCGGTTTAAGATAAGTAATTTACTTGAGCAAAGGTGTTTTGCAAGCTACGGATGCCGGGCCACTGAAAAACCCCTTGAAGTAAGACATTTACGATAAGGGCTGGCCAGAAGTGACGTGATTGAAGGCAAGAGAGGTCGACTGAGGAATGGTTAATAAATGGAGTGAGTATTTAAACATGACAGAGTTCAGCCCGGCCCTACTTAATAATATTATTGAAACAAGGTTTGAAGCCAACTTAGTTTTGGCTGAACAAGGAAGGATTACGTTTTTGCAAACGTTGGCCGTGTAGCACTTATATTTGAACAGACTTAATTGATCAGAGAGTAATGTGTAGTGCTAGTACCCCATATGAACCATGAGAGCGTTAGCCCTATAGTAATGGAAATGGGCCCACACAAGGACATCTTCAGTTCCCACGACCTGCTCCCGTCTGACCTTGTAGCTCAGTGAGTGGAGCAGCGGTGATCTAACCCGAAGGTCGTGGATTCATTTCCCACCCTGGTCAGAGTTTTTCTCTGTCTTTGTGTGGGCCCATTTCCATTAGTAGGGCTAACGCTCACAAGGTTCATATGGGGAACAAAACTAGCACTTCACATTACACTCTAATCAGTTAAGTCTTTTGAAATATAAGTGCTACACGGCCAATGTTTGTAAAAACGTAACCCTTCCTTGTACTTGTACATGTTCACGTGACTTTAACATTTTCAGTTCCCACGGCCTGCTCCCGTCTGACCGTGTAGCTCACATGGTTCATATGTGGTAGAAAACTAGCACTTCACATTACACTCTAATCGGTTAAGTTAGTTTTGGCCGAGTCTAGAACAGAGGGTTTGCACGTTGAGTTAATTGTCTGAAACAATAGAAAATGAGAAAAGCATTTATCCACTTGACGCGGATTCCAGAATTTTTTCAGGTAAAATGATTGTTGAAAATCACTGTTTAAAAAACCGGCCCAAGATGTCAACATCTTCTGTTACTCTAGAAACGAAATTTTGGATTCCTTTTTATCTTTGGTAATAGCATTCGATAGGACAGAGTTAAGGCTGGACACTACGACAGCAATTAAGGGCCATCTTCACACGAAGCGCAAAAAGCTTCTGAATTATCGACGTATCTGCTCTAATTTTGCTACCGGCTGTATTAGGGATTCAATGATTTTCGATGATAATGCTAGGCGAACTAGCTCCAAAACCAATCGCAACTGTACGAGGGCCGCTCAGGCTTAGAACAGATCGTCTTTAACAGAGCTGCATGCATGGCAATCCGGCATTGGATACGAGATTTGAAAGTACAAATAACCCAAAATGATTATGAGAAACGGGGCCAAGACCTTTTTATTGACAATCAACAAGAAAATGATGAGCACTGGATACCTTTTGCGGCTTAATAATAGTTTCTGCATCAAGAAAAACAGTTGAACCACCTGCTTCTACATCGGTCATCTGCAAAAAAAAAAAAAAAAAACCAATGACACAGAGGCTTAAATATTCAGAAAAAATACAAGTGAAAATCGAATTGCACTTTGCCGAAAATGACTGCATGGTGTCCAATAGATGACTAAAATTGTAGGCACTGTTGGGTCCCTGGTGACGTGAAATGAAAAAATGTTTTTGATGTCTGTCTGTTGTGTGTATGTTGCCGGTAAAATTCGTTCTCAGGTTAAATACGTTTTTACCTAGGTTAAATTGCTAATCCTCATTTTACCAAGGTTGAATACGCACTCAGTTGAGTTCAAGAAACGTTTTTTGGAGCCTACATTAAGCCTAGAGAAATTAGGGTCAGGTTAGGATTAGTTTTGGTTTTTATACATGGATACCAATTTACTTATTACACAAAAGTAAATGATAAAAAGAACTGTGTTGGGTTGAGCATGTTCGTAGTTGTAGTTTAGTGGTGAAGACACAGGGCCCAGTTGTTCGAAAGCCGATTAACTTAATCCAGGATTAGCGTTAACTTTTGCAGTTTCATTTTTTCAACTTTTTGGTGAAAGTTTCTTTTGGTTATTTTTGTTTTTCAATTTTTAGTTATTCTATTGTAAAGTTGTGCTGACTATCAGCGTTGAACAGCTTTTGGTAGTAGAGAAATAAACTCCTTGTTTAATTTTTAATCTGGGATTAGCTTTAATCGGCTTTCGAACAACCGGGCCCACGAATATAGATTTGGAAGGTCTGAGTTCGATTAGTACTGGCAAGTGTATAGTACAGTTCTTTTTTCCTTTGTATTGTAATGTTGAGACTGAATGGTTAAGTGCATGGAATACAGAAACCGATAAGACGATAAAAGGAAAGGAAAGGAAAGGAAATTTATTTTTAAAAGTGTCTAGTCGTTCTAGCGCTGGAGCGCTAATTGGGGACACTGTAAACTAAAATGAACAATAAAAGTAAACAAGTCAAATGTTGGGTTTTGAGGAGAGGGGAAACCGGAGTACCCGGAGAAAACCTCTGGGTGCAGAGTAGAGAACCAACAAACTCAACCCAGATATGACGCCAGTAGTATAGGAGTTGGGGGTATGAGATCATTTTGTAAAAATGCTCTCATCCCAACCCAACTCCATACTACTTTACATTTGACGGTTACATATTTTTGATCTCGTATTTTCGGTCTCATATTCTTGGAAATCTATATGGTTTATATTTCTGCGAATCTATGCCGTGGCGAGGCAGAATGGATCCAACGCAAAATTTATTTTGGAACTATATGTTATTTAAAATGCGTGACTTTCTTAGAAAAATCACAAAGCATGGCATTCTCGGAAATAAATAAGGGGGTTCCCCGTGATTTTCAACCAATGAAAAGTTAACCCATAAATTAACCAAAACCGAAAATACAACCAAATGGTTCAAATTTTGGTTTTTTTTCTGGTTGGACATTTTGTGTTCAATCCTTTAAAAGAAATGTTATTTTAGTGTGTTAATGTTGTAATGACCGTATGCATGACTTGTCACACCATTATTGTGAATGTACCGCTTGTCATCGAAGCAAGATAATGATACTTTATTAAGCTCATAGCTTCCAAGTTGATGTAAGTTGCTTCTAATCGTTTCATGG
>NC_090888.1:2106765-2116765 GCF_036669925.1 Montipora capricornis | reverse complement strand
TCCCGCCTTCGAAGTAGTCAGAGTCCGCGTTGACTGAAGGAAAAGCGTGGGGACGATACGTTATGTATGGGGACAAAAAGAGGTAGGTACGTTATGTATTGGGACATGTATTGTACCGTAGACATTATACGGAGCTTATGCACCAGTCATTTGAAACCCCCGCATCCCCCCATTCGGGCCTTAGCGGGGGATTGCGGGGACTTTCACCTCATATACACTCCATTTTGGTTCCCCGGTAGGCGGGGAATTCGCTGAAAGTCACGGTCTTCGCATCCCCTACCGGGGGAATTAAGCGGGGCAGTCACCTTGGTCAGCGGTCGTCATTTTCGCGCCTCATAGTAATTGTTGCTTTCTTGACAAACTCGATCATGGATTCCGGTTAATTTTTTCACATTTTGCAAAGCGTATTAGCCATTACTCTAAATAATGGTCAGTATTTGGCATCACTGTCTTGCAAATATTCTTTATTCGTTATCGTGGAACGTGCTTCTGGACAGGACTAATTTTCTCCTTTGATTTTATAATGACTAATCGACGATTAGCGCACGTGAATTGTGTTAGGGTTCTTCACTCTTTGATCAGTCGAATCAATTAACTTTTATAGTGAGGCGGATCACATTGTATGCAATAATCAAAATGAATTAGCTAAGTCAGTTGAAACAATTTCAATTCCTGCTATTATTTGTGCGATTGACACTACTGTGATAGTTGCTTCGAGGTGCTTCGAGGTGCTTCGATTTCTTGGGGTGCTTTGCTTGCTTGGGGTGCTTTGGTTGCTTGAGGTGCTTTGCTTGCTTTCCATGCTTTGATTGCTTGGGATATTTTGCTTGCTTGAGGTGCTTTGCTTGCTTTGGGTGCTTTGCTTGCTTCGAGTGCTTTGCTTGCTTGAGGTGCTTTGCTTGCTTGGGGTTCTTTGCTTGTTTGGTGTGCTTTGCTTTCTTCGGGTGCTTGCTTGCTCCGGGTGCTTTGCTTACTTGGGGGGCTTTGCTTGCTTGAGGTGCTTCGGGTTGAAGCTCGCAAATGCTACTTTCAGCATTCTCGGCGCACCGTTACACAATCTAAATGGGTAATAGCCATATAATCTAAATTTAGATCAGTGGTTGCAAGCCATCTCAGATGATCATCCGAGTCCTCCAACCATGCATGCACCGTATTTAGGTCTAAGCACCCATTTTGAAATAGTGCTGATAAACTGTGTTTAAGTCTAAACGCCCATTCTAAGTAAGCACCCATCTTAAATTGATTAGTGATGAAATGGTATATGAAATCAAGTGAAGCTATGATCTTCGCAGTTATGAACGCAATTTTTACAATTGCGTAGAGAAGCCTGAAAAATTCAGGACTTCAACGGGGTTTGAACCCGTGACCTCGCGATTCCGGTGCGACGTAAAAAATTGCGTTCATAACTGCGAATATCATAGCTTCACTTGATTAAATTGATTAGCTTTCAATATTGGTAATGGGTCTGTATTTAAATATTACAAAAATTCGCCTTCATTCAGCAGCGTGCTTCGATGGTGTGGTGGTTATCGATGATTCCTAACGCGTGGCTAACGGAGTAAGCTCAACCTTTTTGTCATCCATGTCTGTCGATCATCTTAAAAAAAAAATTCCTTTTTTTTCCTTTTTTTTTCCTGAGGAGAAAATTTCTAAGTATAGGGTAAACTTCATGTAATTGAAGTGAAAGAGGAAACGCATATTTAATGAGTTGCTTGGATGACTCGGATGATCATCTAAGAGGGCTTGCACTCACTGATCTAAATTTAGATTATATGGGTATTACCCATTTAGATTGTGTAACACGGGTGCTCGGCGAGATATCAACAAAAAAAACGTGGATCAACCGTAAAAACCGTTTTAAAATTTTTATTTTTTGCTTGAAATTGGGGAAGCCTCCCCCCACCCCTCCCCGGCTCTGCCGTGCCTGACAGTTCCATCGATGAAACTATTTCAATATTCTTCCAGAGAGTATTTGAACATAGCGCCAAGACTTGTAAGCCACCAGCTTGGTAGAAAATAGGTAGAGGTAGTTCAACATCTCAAAAAAGGAAGCTGGACCAGACAGAACATTACACAAGGAAGGGTTACGTTTTTACAAACGCTGGCCGTGGAGCATTAGGGAGCTTACGAAACGAGGACGACGACGGCTACGAGGACTTCATTTAAAAATACGAGTTCGCGTTATTTATATCACTACGAAACTATTTCATGTCATTTCGCGTTAAAAATGTGTAGTCACTGTTGAGGAACTAAACTGGTATGAGTGGGTTGGAAGCGTAGAGAGAGAACTGAAAATTCATCGTCATGTGCTAACGTCCTCCACAGAACCTTGAATTTGGTCATTTCACGTAGTCATTTATGAGATGACTGAAAAAAAATGTACCATTTAATGTAAAACGCACGTGCAGAGCGTGCAGAGCCATTGTTTTTGCTCACTAAAGCTATTGTTTTGTAGCGTCGTCGTTGCCGTCGGCGTCGTCGTTTCGTAAGCTCCCTATTATATTTCAACAGACTTAACTGATTAGAGCGTGTCACAAGGACAGAGAAAAACTCTGACCAGGGTGGGAAATGAACACCATGGTCAGAGTTTTCTCTGTCCTTGTGTGGGCCCATTTCTATTAGTAGGGCTAACGCTCACATGGTTCATATGGGGGTAGAAAACAAACACTTCACATTACACTCTAATCAGTTAAGAACATGACACAGACCACCTTCCATGCTCAGCATTCCTCAGCGTAAGTTAATGAAGTATGCGTCGCTCGTAACGTCATTAAACACGTCGCAATGCAGGTGAGACATGCAAAATTTACAATCGGCAATGAGCCTGAAGGACAAATAAACAGAACAGCTTGTAACACACAGAACTGAAAAGTGGAGGGTATCAGTAAAAAGAAAGTTATAGGTGCGAAGACCATTTGTTGACTTTACCAAGGCTTTCAGTTTTACACTGTTTCGCAACCTAACATTGTTACAAAAGCTGATGAAACTATATGTAGAAATAAAAGAAGACATGTAGCTGTGGTTAAGGCATTATCCTACACAACAAAGCTTGGCAGTTTCTCAGGGTCAACAGAAGCGATTTAGACACAAAGGTTACGTCGCACGGCGTGCAAGCGCAAGGGTCACTGAGTTCTTGGACCTAAACTACTTTCGCCCTTTTCAAACGACCTTCCAAAGGGAGTCAGCTCTGCAGAATCTTATCATGAAACGGCAACCATGATTTACTGGTGCCATTCAAGCTCTTTGCCTGGAGTACAAGAAGACAACAATAAAGGGCATGGTCAAATCACTCAGCGAAGATAGCGAAATCCTTTACGCCTAAACTACGTTTTCTTAGACGTATAAGTATCCTCCCCCAGAAGCAACAGGAGAACTACCTCTATACCAAGGTTATATTGTCATCGATTACGTACTGTTTTGCGGTTTGCGGATCTTGCAACAAGACAAAACTCAGCAACTTAGAAAAATTACTTGCAAGAGGTATACGCATTGCATATAGCTTAATCACAAAGGAGGCTAGTGCCTCAGCGGATATCTTAAACCGTTCACTAAGGGATAGTTTGGAACAATGTACAAGGCAAGATTGACAGAGTTCGTTCAAAGGTACAAATGGTTACACCGTCACCAAATTAAAGGACTCGGTATTTGCACAAAAAAACTTAGGCCGCGAAAGTGGAAGAAGTGGATATTTCAAGTAATACTTCCAAGACCAGGGACAAATTTTACTGGGAGCTCTTATTGATACAGAAGATCTATAGTCTGGAACACCCCATCCATGGCCAGAGGGAATAAACGGCCAATTGGACCTTTTCAACTAACCAGGCCCCCCCCCCCCCTGCAACTAACCTATAGAGACACCGATAACGATAGAGAAACGGACGACTTCTGGTGGACGAACAAAAGACGCTAACGAGAGATCTTTTGTCTCCTGTTCGCAAGAAGGGGCGAAGGGGCTTACGCAATCAGACAACGACGGCATCCCAAAACGATACAAAACAGAAACCAATGGCTCTGCAGGCTCCGTGCGTGTGTTTTCCATTTTGGTATATTTCATTTGTCAAGGTTCACACTGTAACCAGAGTTGACAATCAGACATACATGGGTGATTCTCTGGTTTGGGGAATTACGAACGTAGCGAAATAAGTTGCAGTTCAAAGACGATCCTTCGTTTCGTGTAGTGTCTCCATCGAAGGTAATCCAGAGCTATCGGGAGTCCTTTTATCAACTCACCGATAAGTCAAAAAAGGAAAAGGTGCCTCATAAGTAAGGGTTATTGACCTGGAGCGAGGGTATATTTGATATATTTCCCTCGCGCCGATCCCGAGGGAAATATATCACTTATCCCCGAGGGACAGGTCAATAAAAAGCTTATTTGTCAGTTGGTGAGGTTTTCTACAATAAAAAAAATGTATATATATTAATTCTCTCGAGGATTAGTATGCACATGTGTAGGATTAGTATGCACTAAGTTCTTGGAAGCAATGAGCGACTCCGAAGAAGAATTATTTTCAACTCAAAGCAGCTTTTCCGGCTCTTCGGAAGCTCGTTCTCGGCGGATGGATTTCTTTTGTGAATCGGCCAAGTCCGACTCCTAGCCAGGATGCTCATACTTAAACGTTGAAAATGCTGTCTTGGATTCATTTGACTTAAGGTAGCTCAAACCAGTTTCAACACTTGAAAGAAACGTTCTTGTTAGAAGGATTGACACTAGAACAATTTATCACTTAACAGCAATTTCATGGTACCGGATCAAACACCAGTTATTGCAACAGGAAAGCCCTGCAAGAACACCCCATATTTTGGATTTAGATGCTCATTTTTAGAAAACTAACTCGGTGATCCCCATTTTTTTTTTCTGAAATATAATCAGCATGCCAGAATGAAACTTTCCGCAAAGTTTAAGAAATTCTGTGGAGCGGATTTAGAGCCACCTTAAATACTTGAATTGAAGTACAGGAATTGTTCGAAACCTTGCAAGACCCAGGAGCGACAGGAGGAGAAAATGATCGCGCTGACGAATATTAGATGGCAATGCGAACTCTTGACGGCCATTTCAGCACGCAATTAAATGAGCCATACGAAAGGCACAATTTCCGAAGCCTCAAACAAGAAGAAGGAGAAACGGTAAATCAGTTTATTACTCGATTAAGAAAGCAAGCAGAAAACTGCAATTGGGAAAATGCTGATTAGTCGATTCGTGATCAAGTCATTGATATTAAAGTGCCGATCGCCAGAATTACGGCGAAAACTGTTGATAAAGGGAACCGATTTAACACTAGCGAAACTCCAGGAAATTGCTCGTTCCTTTGAGGCCGTAGATATTCAATTGAAAGCGATGTGTGGCGAAGAACAACAAGTAAATCGCGTCTATCATAAGGAAACCGCTGACCAATACAAAGTCATTTCAGTCGTGATAGATGTTGCACAGCGAGAAACGCGGAGTGTCAGAAGTGCCATAAAATAGGGGATTTCGCCGCAGTTTGTCAAACCATAAACGTATCAAGCCAGGAAAACTTCTCATCCCAGGGTGTGCGAAAAAAGGGGAAGTATGGTGTGAACTCAATTTGCGACAGCACACCCGGAGCTGATAGCGACAGCGATGAGTATGCATTCACTGTGGACAGTGGAAACATAGGTGGGATGGTAACTGCACCGTGGAAGTGCCTATCGATTCAGGTGCAAGCACTAAGGTAATTGATAAAAGGACATGGGAAGAGCTGAAATCCCAGAAAATCAAATGTAAATCCGAGAAATGCAACCGGAAGTTGTATGCTTATGGGTGTTGTGAGCCTCTGAAAGTTATCGGTTGTTTTGAGACAACAGTACTCCTGTGCGAAAGTGTCTGTGAAGCTGAATTTGTAGTGATTGAAGGGAAAGGACAGCCTTTGTTGAACCGAAAGACAGCAACTGAGCACGGGGTTCTCCGAATAGGAACTCCAACAAGTATGATAAGCAGCGACATTGTGAAAGAATTTAAAGAATGTTTTCAAGGTGTGGGTAAGCTAAAAGGGTACCAGTTAAAGCTGCACGTTAAAGATGATGCCACTCCTGTTGTACAGTCCCAGCGCAGACCACTATTCAGTCTAAGACACAAGATTGAGAAGAAATTGGATCAGCTGGAAAGCATGGATATCATTGAGAAAGTTAACAGCCCGTCTTCATTGGTCAGTCCTGTCGTGGTTGTCCCAAAAGCCAAAGGGAAGGGTAAGCGAATTGTGCAGTTGAGCGTGAAAGGTATCCCATCCCTACCATCGACGAAATGCTTCAAGACATGAGTCGCAGTAAAGTGTTCAGCAAGTTGGACTTAAGGTGGGGGTACCACCAAATTGAATTGTCAGAAGAGTCTCGTGGAATTACAACATTCATTACACACAAAGGCCTGTATTGGTATGCTTTGATTGAGTCAGATTGAGCAAAACTATTTAGTACCTACTTGTTACCCTCTACGTTCCACATTGCAGTGTTTTTAATTACATGCAACGAGATTTTCACACATTCTTAGTATTTAAAGAACTCACAAGAATCTGACTTTTAGTTTTTAGTTTTTACGAATTTTAAAATGATGGACGAATCATCGAAACGTCATTCAAAATTATTATCACTAATTTTTACTCTCAATTGTTTGTCCGAAATCGATTTCTATAGAGAAATAGACAAATTGAAAGGCCACCTAAAGACAAGGCCAAACATTTCTTAAAATAAAAGAACAGAGAAGTAACTCTGCCTTTCAGGAAACAAGGATCGATCTAAGCCGAAACAATTAACAAAATGGAACAGCAGATGATAGCTCGAAGGAAATGGGCTTACAGCAACGGCAAACTCTTTACAGGAAACAACAAGAAAGTAGTTCCAAAACGGGAACTATTTCAAGTCTTGTCCCAAGCACACAGTCGAATTTCTCACAGAGAACAGCAAATTATGGAAAAGTGGTTTCAAAGAAATTATGCAGAAACCCGTCACATCTATTTCATGCACAGAAAATGCCCAAGAACCAACGGCATCGCCAACATTCCTCTCTTTGATAGAAATCGACTTGCTGGTACCCTTGCACCCCAACATGCTTTTACGAAAAAAATAACTGAGATCGCAAACCATTATACTCGAATAGTGAACAATTTGGGAGGAATCGAATGACATTTCTCCTACAACATTAAACGTGTGCAGTGCTACTAATCTTACTTTCGATTATTTCAAAGAAATTCCCTTTACATTCAGCTTGTAAACTGACCATGCAAAATGAGTAATTTCCTTTCAAGCTAAATTATAGTTTATTAATATTGAAACAGTACAATTAATACCATTGTTACGTTTAATGGTAATGTAGTTACTTTCCAGTTGTATAATGCTCTTTTTAAATTAAAATCTGAGACAAATATTTATGAATCTTGTATTCTACAAGTTATATTTCCAAAGGAATGATTAAATATCACTGCGAAAAGTAGTTCTACTTGTGAAAAACAGAAAAGGGTTTAGCTCTGACGAAGGGCTAACACCCGAAACAACGGCTTTCCAATTTCTTTACAGTGGTCAATTTACCATATGAACTCAGTTGATAAACCGTTTTCTTTATTTATGATTTCCCCACTGACACAGCACCCGGTTTAGTTTGTAAGGAAGCTGTGGCACAGCTTCCTTACAAACTAAACCCCTTTAACCTACATAGGAAAGAGTGCTTTACCTCCACCATGAACCAATATTCTTAACCCAAAAACCAAGACAACGGTTGTTTTAGACTAAACACTGCAAATAAGTGATACTTTTACTCCAATCACTGTAATACGTGCCCATCCTTTACCTGGAATGCAGTGTCTGACATTTGCAGACTGCAGACTAACCCTAACTGGCAGTAAAAGCTAACCGTTTTAAAATAGGTGATTAGACTTAAATACTGCTTCTCAGCGGTATTCGAAATGGGTGCTTTATAGACTTAAATACAGTTTATCAGCGCTATTTGTAGGTAGTGTGCAGTTGTCATACACCTCCTGAAATGCTAACCGTTTTAAATAAGTGCGTAAACCGAATTGACAGCTTAAACCTAATCACTAAGCTGAGCATTTAACCCTAATCACTAAAAATTATTTCTCACATGCAATAAATCATAATTATCGTCTTTGATAGCATCAGAGACCACAATCCATCATAATAATCTTAAAATGATTTCTCTAATTTATTTTATAGATACTCCATAAAATTAGTTACAGAAATACATCAAAATATGTTAAAATAGGGAGTGTTCTAAAAAAATGAAACCAGTTAAAAAAAATGAATTTTTTAAACCAAAAACAAAATTAAACCACAACACATTCACATCAAGATAAGGAGCTCTCTGATGTCAGACAGTGCATTCGTGTTGGTTACTGGAACAAAAAAGAAACAGTTCAATATTTTCCAGTAAGAGGAGAACTGTGTACCAAGGGCAAAGTAGTTCCGCGGGGGACCCGCATCGTTATCCCCCGAAGTTTAAAAGACAGCGGGTACTGTCAATTGCACACGAGGGACACGTGGGGATAGTTGCCACGAAATTAAGATTGAAGAACAAAAGTTTGGTGGCCTGAAATAGACAAAGATGCAGAACGCTACGTGCGGTCCTGCCATGGATGTCAATTAGTCCCACAACCTACTTCACCAGAGCCTTTGATGCCCACTGAACTACCGCAAGGCAAATGGCAGGACTTGTCTTTAGACCTTTTGGGGCCGATGCCACATGGGGAGTACCTGCTGGTCGTTGTTGACTATTACACCAGATACTATGAAGTAGAAATCTTGACATCAGTTGTCGCGTCCCTGATCATCTTGCGTCTTGAGAAAATATTTGCTGTCCATGGTCTACCTGTGAGCATAACGAGTGATAACGGACCGCAGTTCTGATCTGTAGAATTTGAGAAGTACCTTGTTGATAATGGCATTCTACGCCTTAAGGTTACTCCATTATGGGCCCAAGGCAATGGCGAGGTAGAGCGACAAAACCGGAGTTTGCTCAAGAGTATGAGAATCGCACAAGTGGAAGGTAAAGATTGGAGGAAAGAGCTCGTTTACTACCTCGCAACCTATAGTAAACGCCACACAGTGTTACTGAAGTCTGCCCGGCAGAGTCGTTGTTTCGCCAACGAATACGCACAAAGCTGCCAGAGTTATGCGAGAGAGCAGTAAATGATGAGGAGCTACGAGACCGTGACTGGGAAAAGAGGACTAAGGCGAAGATTTATGCAGACACAAGTAGAGGCGCTCAACCTTGCGATTTCCAAGTGGGACCAGGTGCTTCTAAAGCAGAAAAAGTCGAACAAGCTGTAAACCAATTTTCAGCCTGAACCTTATGAAATCATTGAGAGAAAGGGTAATAGTGTGGTGATTCAGTCCCCGCAAAACAGTCAGAAATATCAATACCATATGAACGTCACAGAAGTAAAGAAATTTAACGCAAGAGAAGAGCAAACTGATAAAAGTAGTGATCACGAGGAAGACTGGGCCACCGGTGGATCATCATGACATGGACAGAAGACAGCAACGAAACAGACACCCCCCGGATCGCTATGGCGAATGGGAGCAACAGTGAACAGTGATTATCTGCTCTTGCAGATTAAACTACGTTGTTGTTTCAAAGAAAAAAAAAGTAGTATAATCTGAAACGTGTCTTGAACCTCAAGGACAATGTTTTTTGGGTGGAGACTGACTTTGACTGATTGATTCGAACTCAGCGCTTGGGTTGTGTTTGACCACCGCTATTTCTTTCACGAGAAAAATACAACTAACGTTCGTTGGATTTTAGCATATTATGAGGCGCACGCATTACGTACGCACTATAGAGATTCACTATAGAGATTCGCCGTCATTTACCGGCGTTGAATTCAACCTTGCTCGTTAACTCGCGATGTTTATGATAGATTGCCCAAAAAAAAACCCTCTGACAACCCATGCTCTGTTTTAATATATTTTGATATCGAGGCCAAAATGTACATTATCATGTACAAATTTATAATTTATGACTTAAAGTGCTACTATG
>NC_090888.1:2094265-2096765 GCF_036669925.1 Montipora capricornis | reverse complement strand
ATCAGATAAGGGGGCTGCAGGTATAAGAGTGTGAGAAATTTTATTACAAGGTCCAATATAGGTATTACAAAGTGTGACCATTATGACCAAAAACGATAGGCCATGCCGAATGGGCGAGATATGTTAACGAAAATGAGGCCAATTGTGCTTGTTTACAGGTGCAATCGTCATTGGTCAGGTTACTTTTTAGCGTTCATTTTAGCACAAATATTTCGATTCTAACTTTGTAAAGTCACCACTTTATAACTCATAACAAGAGAGCAGGCTGATGCCGACGGCAAATCGATGAAGAAAGAGAAGAAAGAGACAAAAATTTAGCGGTAATGGGATCAGTTGTAAAAAGTAAAAAACCTAACCACTTTCTTGCTGTCTCTATAGATAGTTTTTAGCTAGAGCGACTTTCGCATGACCTTTGAAAAAGTCTTCGCAATTGATTTCACGAACGATGATTGACAAGATTAAAACAAAGCTTCTCCTTATTCTCGCCAAGGAAATTCCTAATATGGGCAGTAAACAGTTCAATTGCCCAATCACATTACTGCATTTCAAATGACGTCAAAGCGAAATCTTGATCTTTTCCAGAAAGTTCCATGGAGAGAAGGTGAGAGATGACGTTGTTTGCATCCGGTTTCGCTAAACCAATGAAATTTTGCGCTCGTTTGTTTTTGTTCGATAAGCCAATTAAATGTTTTGCATTTTTGTTTACGTTCTGTCTTTTCTTTTTGGTGGGAGGCGAGTGCTCTCACCACTGCGCCATCCCTGCTCTATATAACATCATCATAATAGCGACCTTCAGATTGGAGTAGAAGACGTTCTCAGTTTTGAGCATGCGCATTTCGAAAAATCTCGTTCTTTAATGTAATGCGCGTGCCCAGTACAGAAAACTCGTAATCGTAGTCCTTCTCGTACTCCAATCTGAAGGTCGCGATATATCACCCTGTCCAATCCTTCCGGCCGGGATGCCGCTCTAATCTTCCGAGTCCGACATCTCATAAGTATAAAAGACATCCTCATTCAAGTAGAAATCTATGTCCAGTGCCAGTGACTCAGCGCGGTTTGTCGTTGAAACAATCCATGGTAATTCTTAACACTGCCGGTACAGTCCAAACGCTAAACAAAGTTCTTACTCGTCAGGCGACAAGCCGCATTTGCGGCGGAACTCTTGACCATGTTCATGAATCCATTTGTTAGATACTGAATGAAATTTGAAATAGGTAGAGCATGTTAGTAACGTCAATTTTATTGAGAATGTTTGTATATTTCCAGCTTTCTACAAGTTCCGTGACCATGTTAAAGCTAAAAAGAAAGTTTTGCCGAAACCCTTTTAAGATTAGTCATAGTAGCATTCAAGCGAAATCAAATTTTGATGGGGAAAAGAAATGGCGCATTTGTCGATCAAGCAAAAAATCCATCGCATAGTTTGGTGGCACGTGACATCATAGTCGCCATGTTGGTGGACGAAAACAAAAGATTTCTCATTAGCTTCTTTTGTTCGTCCACCAGAAGTAGTGCATTTTTCTATTGTTTTTAGCGTTTCTAGAGGTTGGTTGAAAACGTCCTATTTTTCTTTCCTTTCAAACTTATCACGCATGGCGACACGCAACGTTTATAGGCCGAACTCTATGCTAACCCTAAAACAGATACTGACAGAGGAATTGGGCGTACATTTGGCAAAGTAAAACTGCATTATAGTTGGAATGCCGTTAAAGTAAATACAACGAATGAAAGGTTAACGTTTATATACTCACCCTGTTGCAAAACCTATGATGCAGTTATCATGCAGTTGCTTTGTAGACGATTGGGAAAACAAGGAGCCGTTTCAATTGATAATTACTTGGATCCCTTATGTGGATTTGTGACCTTACCCCATTTTGTTCCCACTATTACTGGACATGCAGCATGTCTTGTTGACTGGTCAGGCTCCCCTGATTTCAAAAGGTTGAACCAAAATGCAGCAGTACCCTGTGCACACAATAGAAACGTCAAACTTGAATTCAAACCGTTTCAGTTAAGATAAGTAAACTTGAGCAAAGGTGTTTTGCAAGCTACGGATGCCGGGCCACTGAAAAATCCCTTAAAGTAAGACATTTACGATAAGGGCTGGCCAGACGTGACGTGATTGAAGGCAAGAGAGGTCGACTGAGGAATGGTTTATAAGTGGAGTGAGTATTTAAAGATGACAGAGTTCAGCCCGGCCCTACTTAACAATATTATTGAAACAAGATTAACTGAAGAGAGTGTAGTGTAAGGTTTGTATAAACATAACCTTTTCTTTATTGAAACAAGGTTTTAAGTTTTGGCTGAACAAGGAAGGATTACGTTTTTGCAAACGTTGGCCGTGTAGCACTTATATTTGAACAGACTTAATTGATCAGAGAGTAATGTGTAGTGCTAGTACCCCATATGAACCATGAGAGCGTTAGCACTAGTAATGGAAATGGGCCCACACAAGGACTTTTTCACTTCCCACGACCTGCTCCCGTCTGACCTTGTAGCTCAG
>NC_090888.1:2059265-2089265 GCF_036669925.1 Montipora capricornis | reverse complement strand
TAAATCCCGTCATCTATAATCCATTTTCTTCATAGCAATTTCTCTTTTCCTCAACCTTCATTTGTGTCAAGACCTCAGGACATACTGACAGCGCGCCTACGGTAAAATACGCTGGCTTTGCAGCATACCGTGGGACGGATGGTAGTTAGATAAGCAGGTGGGTTAAAGTTGCGTTATATTGTCTCATACAAAATCCCATAAAGCCGGCGCTAGTTTTTGGAAAATGGGTGTCAGCCAACGAGAACACTTTTAACTGCTTCGTGGCATGTTGAAGTATGTATAGGACTTTACCTTATTTATTGTTTGGCCTCTACATAGTTTCTCGTAATGTAACGTGAAATCTGCCTTTGGCTCTGGCTTGTTGGAGCTGTCTTCTTCTTCTTCGTCGTCTTCATCATCTTCATAGTACAGTCCATCTTGCATCATTCTCAGCCTATTTTCGTAATAAGCCTTGTTTTGTTGGTGGGCTTCGTTTTCTGGATCTAAAAAAAACACTTCGGCCATGTCGGTGAAATAACAAAACCTTAGAATGGTTATCAGCAGGATCCCATGACTGGGAACCTCTTTTCACACTATCTTCAGTGAACTTTGCCCGTATCTTTCTATTTTTAGCACTAATCCTTCAGCAGGAGACTCACATTTTTATCAATACGCATAATTTGCATATACTTAATCTCGTACCCAGATCTCCCACGGTCATATGGATTTCCAGTGACAGAGAGAGATCTGGGTACGAGATTAGCATATAAAATTGTTTCTTCAGAAAATAGGAGAAAACTGCAAAGCGCAATGACTCGTAAAAAGTTCAAAAAGGTCATTAAGAAAATGCACCAATGTTCAAAATAAACCAGATGTTTGGAGGGTTTCGTTTTGTTTCGAGGCCGGTCCTTCCTCTTCTTCTTTTAAACCACTGAAGAAGTGGAATCACCCTCGAAACATCTGGTTTATTTTAAACATTGGCGGATTTTCTTAATGAACTTTTAGGGCTTTTTAAATTGTTTCTTCGTTTGATAATAACTTTATTCTGATTGCCTATTCTAAACAGTGCGTGTAGAATCATAGAAGTGA
Organism: Montipora capricornis; assembly: GCF_036669925.1. Taxonomy (NCBI): domain Eukaryota; kingdom Metazoa; phylum Cnidaria; class Anthozoa; order Scleractinia; family Acroporidae; genus Montipora; species Montipora capricornis. The sequence continues at coordinate 2,088,197 of NC_090888.1, read as the reverse complement.
ACTCGTGGCGTTCTAAAAATAGAAAGATAAATGGGAAGGTTGACTCATAGGACTTTTGTGGGAGAGGCAAGCTCCTACTCACGGGCACCTGTTCTCAGTGAAGCTGACCAGTAATAACAAAGCGGGTAGCCAAGAATCAATCAGCACTTAAACCATGCAAACTGCATAATATCAATACGTCGGGGGGTTACAGCCACAACGAGTTGGTCTTGATTTTGATATTGGAAAGTGCAAGAAGATGTTTTTGAGAGTATTGCAGCAGCTCCTAATGTTTTTAAGTCTAGTCGTTGTTTTTATTTTCAGTTTGGGTACCAAGCCAACTGATCGCATTGTTGTGTACAAAAACTGCTACCTCGTCCCGTGTTTAGTAATTATAGCCCTGGAAAAAAAACAACACTATATTTTTCAAGTCCAATCTCCTCTTGATCATCTTCCATAGCTGGATTTGATTTATCTCAAACTAATTAAGTGAAAACGTTTTACATGTCACCAAGTTACTTCCTATCAAATTAAAAGAAAAAGAAGCTAATTATTGGTGAGCAAATACAGTAGGTTGATGACGAGATGTATTTATAAGTATTCCTGAGTCAGCTGTGAATATACCGTGACCTTCTCCGGGGTTAACATATAACGTCTCCTTCATTACGTATACGAAAGTAGAGAAAAATGATTCTTGCAAGTCATAAGTTAAATTGCAGGGCCGTACCTTCTTCAATCAAGATATTGGTGTGGTTGAGCGCACCTTCAATTCTTCCTGTCTACAAAGACAAAAAAGGGCTTTTAATAAAATTTTAATCATATCATTATCATTCAAATTTATTCGACGGAGAACAGTGGTTATAAACGAAAAGATGTTTCATCGGATATTCAACTCATTTTCAATAATTGAATAATCATTGCAATCTTAGCATGAGACTCTAAGGTAGACAAAAAGACCGTAAGAAAATGATGCCTTGAGCGGAACTCGGAACATTAACCTTGTCGGTGCAATTGCGCTAGACGGCAATTTTGGCGAGACGAGATACCTATGATTACTGAACACAGCGCCTTAAGTCGATGAAGATACTTAAGTAATTCTAACATTTGTTCCAGCCTATTTCAGTATTGGTAATTTTTGTGCTTCTTCGTTGCTACGCTATCTTTAATAAATCACTGCCTCGACCATCTTACAATGATTCTCATGAGATTGTGTATACCAATCAACTGCTATAAGGCCACATGAACATGTTGACCTAAAACTTAACGTAGCGTGTATTCTAGATTTAGTAGAACAAAATTGTTTTCCAGTTGCAGCTCTCCAGCCTCGTTCCTCCATTGATTGGTTCAATGAGTTTGTTTCCACTCGTCTCACCTTATATTCAGCCCAAATCAAATATTGGAGCACATCTCTTGTAACGATTCCGCTGCTTCCTTCAAACGGGCTCATTCGTTTCCAAGCCTCTGTCAACCATCCATACGCTTCCTCGTACTGTTCCGAATGATGCTTCATGAGACCCAGCTCAAGGCAGTGTACTGCGCTCATTTCGGGGCTCAGAGTTTTCGACGAAAGCTTTCCACTCGCTATTCTCTCTGCACTGATGTGGTAGACTTCTTGAATTCGGAGAATCGCTTGAGCACATCCCTGGAGGTCTTCTATGGTTGGAAAAGAATCATTGTGTTCCTTTATGAGTTCAATTAGTTCTGAAAGAGAAATACATTGAATACAATAAGAGGTATTGTATTTTGGACGTAGCTAATTTCTGTTGTCTGCACTCAGTATTGAAATCATCCACTGTTCTTTTGAGTGTTTCCCAAACGTCTCGTTCCAAACAGGGATGGTGGCGTGTCATCCAATTATAGGTACTCATTCGCTATCGGGATAAGATCCCACAAGTCCTGGGACCTGCTGTCCTAAGTTAACGATAATAGTGAATGCAAAGCAAATTACGGATTAACGCGGATAATGGTGAATTTAGAGCAGAGTTCGTGTTGATGCACTACCAGATTTGAGCTCGCGGGTCCCATAAACCAGCACCAAGGCTGTCCTGTGCTGAGTCTTAATTCATTTAACTAAAAACACTACCTTCTCCTATAGGGTGGGTTTCGTCCAATTCTCTCACAAAATCCCTCCAGTCACGTAAAAACCGACGAACAAGCAAATACGAATTTACTGGGTGGCCAAGAAATACTTCCATGTTTTCATCTTTGATATAACTCAAATGATGTTTGACATCATTCGAAAAGCGTGTCATTTCTGACGGCGGCGAAACATAGGTACTTTGTTGTAGATATTCGTCCAGAAGGAAGCTAAAAGATCTCTCCAAGTTTATAAGGTCTGTCATGTGAGTCAATGCAGTAAATATCTGCGCTTCACACAACGACAAGATCGCGATCAAAAGGGGTAGAACGAGCGAAGAAGAGCAAACTAGAGAAGCCATATCAGACTCTCGTGACCGTGACGTGCAACACCTGATCTTAAAAGTGCGGTGCTCAATTGAAACTAGTTATGACCGGTATGACGTCACAGCTGGTACCGGTGGATAGCTGAAAAAACTCGTGGTTGTAATCAGAATTGGAAATGCAAACCATAGTTTTCTTACTCGCATACAATTGCATTTAAAGTCAAAAGCTTCTTACCGCACCAAATTGGTACGAGTATAAGCCGTGCGTGACTTGTATGGAAAATGGAAATTCTTTTGGATCATTTGAGTTGATAAAAGAAAGTTAATCACTGCAGGATAAAAGCCCTTCGTCAGAGAGAACGCGATTCGCTGTGACGAAGGACTAACCCTCAAAACATTACATTTCTAATACTCCTATAGTGGCCAAACTACTGTTATCAATTTAGTTGCTACAAGCAAATATTTGTCCTCCATTTACCCACCAAAGCAGCACCACAGTTTCTTAATTTAGGCTAGGAAATTACCATGTTAGCACATTACAGAGCATATCTAGTGCTGAATGTACGTGTATTATCCATGTTCAGTGGACCCTGTTGTTATCTTGATTTTTAATTAACCTAATATATTACCCATGCATTTAAAATTTGATTTTAAGGCAAATTGTGGCTATTTTAATTGTTTAAATTAATTTTTCTTTATTTATACTAGAATCAATTGGAGCTTGTTACGTAGGAAAATTAATTTGTGATACAAAATTTTTAATGGTGGGAGCAGTTCTGAGTTGATACTGCAAGGAGTTCCACATCTTCTGACCAAAATATCTAAAAGTATGCAGTCCATACTTAGACGTGCTTGCTCTTGGCAGAATCAGCTTCATTTTACCACGCAGATTACGTTTATTACTTTTTAATGACAGGAGATCGCTAATAGTACCTCTTACTAACCGAGTTCGAGCCAGGTGATCTGGTGACGTAATTTGGAGGACTGGGAAGAACAATTTTAACGCCGTATCCCACAACCTTTCGCGGCCTTAGGTGTTGTTTCCAAACTCCCTGCAATATTTCCATTGCCAAAACTCAACAGATCATTTCGTGTCTACTACATTTCCTGTTATTGAATGAACATTCAAGTAGAACCGACGAGATCTAACCTCGCCTCTGCCATGTTGAAAAAATGAGGCCGCGCGCGGTTGTGGGATACGGCGTTAAAATTTTTCTCCCCAGTTCTCCGAATTGCTTCACCAGATGACCTGGAGGCCCGTAATGTGAGTTACGCACCGAGTTTTTTCCCGTTGATTTATGGCCCAAGCGCGAAGCACGCGGGCCATAAATCAACGGAAAAAAAAAAAACGAAGATCCGTAACTTACAGCACGGACCGAGAAAACGAGGTTAGCGAAATATTTGTTATATCACTGAGGTTAATGCGGTGGGCGGGCAAGGAAACTAGTCGAAGTCAAGCGGAAGGTTCAACTGCCGCAAATATTGCTGTGTCAAAATCCGAGAAACTAAATCTTCTTCCCTGTTTGAAATAGTTGCTTGCAAGATTCAAACAGTTTTACAAGTTTATGTAACAGAAACGACATGAAAAACTTGCTAAATAATGTTTTATCGAAATTTTAAATTTAGCGGGCTGTACAGCAGGCCGTACTTAGCTCTTATTAACCGAGCAGGAGGTCTGTATGGGAGAATCTTGACCGAGGTCGTGAGTATAGACCGAACGCAGTGAGCAGTGAGGTCTGTACACCGATCTGACTAAGCTTAAGTAATTCTGTCAAAGTTTGCTCGTCATCCTCTCTTTTGTCATCATGCTGTTTGGTACTTCCATAAATAAATATTAGTAGAAGAAAATACTCAATATTTTTGCATTTTAGTTTGCATCTTTTCACCGCAAAACATTACCGGTCTAGATGCCGGTCTACATGGGAAAATCTAGACCGCGGTCAATATCGATTTCAGCCAATCAAATTCGTGAACTTGGTAGTTCCCAGTCCTTGTGAGACAGAGCCCTATAATAATGTAGAATACGATCCGCTAATTTAGCCAATCACAGCGCGCGTACTATCTGAGAGATATAAGGAGTGTTGGTGTAGTTGCACAGATAGCTTTGTATTTAAGAAATAGAAAACATGTACCGTGTTTCTATCGAGTTATAGAAACACGAGTGAAAGTTTGGGAGAACGAGAAATGCTGTGGGAACACGAGCCGCAGGCGAGTGTTTCCACAGCTTTTTCGACATTGCTTTTGCAAATTTTTTTTGCTTTTTTGAAATTGCTTTTTTATGAATTAAGCTTTTTCCAAATTGCCCTCGTCGCTTCGCGACTCGAGCAATTTTGGAAAATTTCCAAAACACTCGTGCAATTAATCCTTAATAGTCACCTCGACCTCATGTGATTACCTATACTTATTCGCAAAATCTAAAAGATTTTGACCGCAGCCAAAGAGGTATAAGACAGGTCGAAAGCCAATAATTACTTCCTCGTTATACAATTTCTACTTTTCTCCCTTAAAAACCCAAAAATAACTTCAAAACCACATAATCAGCGAGAGAGATTATAAATGTATATTTTTGATTTCGAATATTTTAATTGCAGGCGTTTTTCTTCCTTTATATTCTCATCAGAATATTAATTTCTCTTGATATTGTTATTAAGTTATCACTATTATATTCCTGAAAGGTGGTCTCAACTATGGTTAGAAGAACTTCGATTTCTCGAGAGTGTCAGGTCGGAGAAACTATACCTCTCAACATTTCAAATATAGTCGCTAAGCTTCCATTGGATGCGGTCAGAATGCACTCAAGCCTTTAGTTTGCTACCTTTATCGCTGAGCAATTAATTTCAGTATCTGAACGATACATTCGAGTGACAGATTTAATTTTTACGACGATTTAATACAATAAATAGTCCATCTTTGATCTGTGACGTCTTTTCGAAGTGTTAAATTTGCATCACAAATGATAACATTCCATTGGGAACGTTTTGCAGCCAAGGAGCATTCAACATAGTTCTGCTTGACTGGGATTGCTCATTTAAATGCGGAAAATAATGCAGAGCACAAGCGTCATCAAGTTTTGAAATGTTAGGCCTTGTAGTGAAAGATCAGCGGCCGTAGATACAGCCACTTTTTGCTATTACAATGGACCGGACTATTTGGTACTCGATATGAACTGGTAAAGTAAGGAATATAAAGGGACGTTGCCGGACAGTCGGCGACTTCGTCGGCTTTGGGAATCAAACATGGAATGGATATTGAGGCTTTTCGTGATGGCAACCTTTTTGCTCTCATCTTCTTTGACAAAGATCACAACATACCAAGAACGAAGACACTCTACCAAGAAAACAGGTGGGCCATTTCAAATCCTAATCTCGCTTTGTACCTCATTCTGCTCAGTAATGAAGGGCTGACTCGCTCGAATGCAAACTACAAACACGAATGAAAAACAAGTTTAAGTTATCAGCTGAGCCACGCTAAAAATATCTGCCACCGTTAGTATTCTAATGGCTTAATTCAAGTTGTATTTCGGGTACACAGGCTTACACCTTTATCGGGCAAAAATTTGGAAGTCAACTGTGATGCAAAGTTCTAGAATGATTGGTCATGATTCAATTTACATTAGTATTCTATTTTTGCGGGAAACAAATCAAATTTGATCTCAAATAAAGTGATCTTGAAGAACATTGTGCGAAAGATCAAAACAACCCTTTAGTTAGTCAGATGGGCATTTACCAAGAGTGGAAAGTTTAAAGTTTGATGTCCTATGTAAAATATACTATGGGTTCACGTCTTTGTTGGGCATTGTTGTCGGAATTCAAAATTCCCAGCATGTATATGCCACTTCATCACCAAGGACTGAACAAACATTTCGTAACTAGCTTCAAAATAAACTCTACTTTAAGAATCAACGAATTTCCCACTTCTCGGTAACAAAATCAAAATTTGGAAATCTTCTGATCTGACCTGTCAGATCAATTATTCTCGCCTACAACACCTCAGTTTTATCAATTCAGTGGGTTGAACTTGAACAACATAAAGTACCTAAACTTCAACGTTGAGGTTTAAGTTATAATTAGTGATAATAAACTAAACAGGGGACTAAAAGCGGGCGCTAGAAGCACCCAGAAAGAATCACTGAGATGTACAGCTGTACTGCGTGCGTCCTAATGTCGTTCGGAATTCGAAGCTCCATGGAACATCTTTATTCTGTAAACTGTTGATGGATGGGGAAGTAGTCCAAACTATTGTACTTTTTGAGAGTTTGAAATTATAGTCTGTTAGGCCATAGCCCTAGTTCCTGTGGTTCCACCTCGGCTCTGACCGGGCTGGGGACACTTGAGACCTTGACAAATTAAGGGCCTACTAGATCTGAATGCTATAACCTCATTTTTCTTTACTGGTTGTTGAGAGCCATGCAAAGAGTAATTTCCTTTAGATCTTAAAAAAGGTGTATCGAGTCTTTACTTGAAATATTATCTGAAGCAGTTTATGCAGATATGCCGGCACAATATCAAATCCGATATTTCGTTTTGTTACCGGCCAAGAAGGTTAATTGCTTCTGTCAGCGAAAAATAAACAAGTCTTGAAAGATCTAATATATAAAACGAAATAAGGAAAGCTGAGCTCGACTGTCTTTTCCTCTTCAAACACGATCAGCTGCGGCGTGGGTCAGCGTGCTGTTCAACTTAGAACTTCTTGTCTTTTCTTTTTAAATTCTAGACACCATGCAAAAATCTATCAAACAAAAGAGAACCAGCCAAACAAAACTTTTAAATGTCCGAAAAGTTACTAGAGGTTATTCGAAGCCAAGAAATCAATATCTTATCGCTTTCGGCTTATCTCCCGTCAAATTGTGTATCTTCCTTATTTGCTCCGGTGTTAAAAAGTTGATCCTTCCAACTTTTTTTAAAGTGCCAGGGAAAGTCGATAAAATGTAAATAGGTAAAAAAGTAGAAATTATACGAATTTATAATTTGCACTTATATCTTATCGGATCTGCCGGGTACAATCTGTTTCTTTAGCTGCACTTACAACTGCCGAGTGAAACACTTTATGACTCTAGATGACTTTCAAATAGAGTTATAAAGGGAAAATAGAGACTTTCAGAGTCCAGCTCAATGCTAAACTATCAAATTCTTTGGCCAAAGAGAAACGTCGAAACTTTCAAGACCACCGGCTAAAGTTTGACGGAGAAAGATAAACTTTTTATCCCAGCCCGGCGGCTTGAACTGGCAAGAAAGACAAGAATAAGTGTTCAAGCCTCTAGAGCGTGGATCAGTAATGGAGCTTCCAAAGGTCATAGGCCCCTAGCATAAATATTTAAATATATTTTTAAAATAAACATTTAAATATATAGATATCTTCAAAACATTTTATTTTTCAAGGGGCGTAAGTCAACTCACATGCTCTCGGACTAAAATAAACAGTAAAGATAGTTCAAAGTTCAAAGTTTGTTTGAAAATACAATAATACATTGCCGGCAAATAACGAAGACTAATCTAGGCGGGTAGTGCTTACATTTCTGTTCATTGAATACTATATTACAGAAGTCCAAAAAAAAAGTTCATGAAAGCTACATCTAATGGCACCAATTTACGTGAACGTGCGCTAGAAATAAGAACGTGAAACATTGTGATTGTTTATGTTATAGTGTTTAATTATATCTTATATTAGAGTGGTTTTCAATTGAGTGTCGAAAGTAATTAGCGAATTACTTTGGTTTTGCATCTACTTCACTCAGTGATTGGTTCAAAGTTCTCGCGCCATTTTTTCAACCAATCAGAAGTGAAACAAAAACCAATTGTGGCTCGCGCGTGCACATTTTCCCGCGCTTTGTGTCGGCTACATGTAATTACTTCGAGTTTTGATTGGTTTACTGGATTGTCTCCGTCCTTTTTGATTGGCCAAAGTAATTACTTTGGTTTTGGTTTTACGACACTTATTTGAAAACCGCTCTAGTGTTTAATTATATCTTATATTAACAGTATGTCTAGTTAATAGGAATCGAGAGCAGTAAGTTTAATGAAATCTTTAATTAGGGTGTGGACATAGACGTAATTATCCTCATGGGCTAGTAATTGCAGTAGTTCTTTCCGGAGACATATTGTAAAGGAGTTTTACTTTTTTTATGAAGTGCTTCCGAGATTTCATTCCAAATTTTACACCCAAGTCTTGAAAAGGGATGGCTCTGTTGCGCCAGTATTGAAAATTTTGAAAATTTATAAATTTAATGTAAAATTTGCTTCCAGTAACAGATAGTGCACAGAATCCACTTGACTGGAAAGATCTAATAAGTTAGGGTGCACGATAACTGTGAATATCGTGCATAAGGAGAGAATTTCAAATAGATTTTAAACACGAAGACGCACTATAAAAGGGATGGTTTCATGCTCTGCCTTTTGTTCGAATTCATTCAAGCACAACTAATTAATTATCCCACAGGCAGCCCAAGCTCTCTTTATGAACCACACAAGGAACACAATATGGCGTCGAATTATAAGGGTTTGTATGGGATTTTCTACAAGATATTCATGGAGTTAGTTAAAAGTGGAAATATTCAATAAAAATGGCTTACCTTATTCCATACGTGTGTTGTTTTGTCCTGACCAGGTTTCAAAAAAATCGCTTAAATCAAGTTAAATCGGTAAAATAACGACACCAGGAGCAAACAACACACGTATATTTCCACTTTTAACTACCTCCATAGGTATCTTGTAGAAAATCCCATACAAACCCTTATAATTCGACGCCATATTGTGTTCCTTGTGTGGTTCATAAAGAGAGCTTGGGCTGCCTGTGATTATCCAAGATGGTGATCAACAAACAGCAACACAGAGACGGAGCCCTAAATGAGATTTCTAGCGCGAGAATAAGGGACTCCGGTTTATAAAAGAACGACACATAATATTTTATGACATATTACGGGGGCATATCCAGAACGGGCTTTTTTATTGCACAATTTATCACAGAGCTCTGTTGCGTCCAAGGTTGATTGATAAATCATCATTTGCATGTGCCTAAGGCACCACGCCTTTTATAGTAAGTCTTCGTGTTTAAGTAAAGCATATCAACTGGATATAACTGGATATTGTTCCTTTATGCGGGCACAAAGTGTATAAGCGTCAACCGTCACAGGTTCGGTCAGCTACGCCGATACCAATTGCTCAAACTCGATAAAGCAAACTTCACATCAATAGAGGGAGATGTCTTCAACAATCTCGGAGATTACGTAATTACGTATTGGGTTACAGCCAAACAAACCCATACTGAATTTTCTCACTCCAAGCGTGAACCGCAGAGGATTAATAGTTCTTTTTTTCCCCTTTCGATTTGAAACAGATGATGAGATGCTACACAAACTTGAAGATATAATACATTTGCCAAAATACCATCAAGCAACGTACAAACGTGTATTTCACAAATTTCAAGACATTCCAGAATGCCGTACGGAACGGTGCACGGAACGAAGCTTGAATATGTCCCGGATGATGAACACATCCGCTGACCCATGCCAAGACTTTTATCAGTACGCATGCGGGGGCTGGATTGCCGAAGGGCTGCCAGACGATCACGCAAAATGGAATATATTTAGCTACTTAGCTGAGCAGACAGAAAACAAACTGAGAGAATTAATCGAGGGACAAAAACATGCAGGTATGAAAGTCTTTAAGTTGGTAAATAAGCTGCATTCCTTTGTGATAGTGCTACGGTACTTTTTGGTCAGTTGCAAAAGGAAGCTGACCAAATGTAAATGCAAATGCACTGAAGACATTCAAGCTCCGTACACGGCAACATTTGGCTTAAGTTATATTCTGAGGCCCTATTAGGGGTTATCGGGATACGGGATATTTGGGTAAAAAATTATAGGGATACGGGATATTTGGCGGCAAATTAAAGGGATACGGGATATTTTTAAAAAGATTCTGGGATATCGAAGTTATCATTTTTTAAAAGAATCAAATAAGAATTAACGGGATACGGGATATTTTGGCCAAAAATTAATGGGATACGGGATACTCAGACCCCCCTAATGGGGCCTCTATTCTTCTCGTCTTCATTTTATCCTTAGTTGACGGCAGCGTCTCCAAACTTGTTTACAACTGGTATGCATCATGCATGGACCAACAGGAACGTGACGATCTGGGGGCACAACCGCTGGCGGACTTGCTTCATAGTATTCTCGGGGAAGCGTTTAATCCTTTCGTTCCAATATTTTTTACGGACTTGAAGTGGGAGCTTGAAGATGTTTTAGCGACTGTTCATCGTCGTCTTGGCGTATTTCCGCTGTTTACAATGTCTTTGGGCGCGGATCCTAGAAATTCTTCGTCTCCTACGCGGCTAGCGGTAAGGAATTTTGAGGGAAAGGGAGACTGAAAGAAAAAAAAGAAAAAAACAGAAAGCAAAGGAAACAAACCAATAAATAGCAAATAGCTCATAATCAAGTGTTCATTCCGAATAGATTATCAAGTTAATTTTGTCCTTGTTATCATCACAACGCTTCTATGATTCCAGAGTTTTCCGAGTTGCTAAAGTAAGTCCCACGTCTCTTCTCGCTGAATCTAGCTCCCAAGATCCTCTATTTCGCGCGAGATCGAAAGAGCCCTGAGTGACCATGTAGCAATCAAACCCACAAAGAGTGTACGTCCTCGACCTGAGTTTGTCAAAAGAAGCGGTAAATTCTATCGTTAATTTTCGGGTGCGAAAGGCCTGAATAAAAGCCTTCGAAACCTATCCAGAAATTGCTTCTGCCGAGAAAACAAAGAATAAATTTATGAACTTGAATTCTGTGGATCTGTCTTTTCATGTGGAGTATTTGACATCTTGAACAGAGATCAGCTGTATAGACATGGCGTCAAACTCTTGTCGAATCCTACACAGTACGTTTTGTCGTAATTATAATTTCTTATGCTTTCCCCCTTCTCACATTGGTCAAGTGGAAAAACTCTCAGAGTTTGGACGCCACTTTACCCGGATTCTTTTTTTCTTTCACTTCAGAAATTAAGGGAGGTTGCGTTCTTCTTTGCATTGCAATGTCTTTTTTCCCATGACAGCTCGAAACTGTATTTAAAATTTGACAAACTCTACGGAACTAAATAAAATACACGGTCTACTACACTAAAAACTAAAAACTACTCAAAAAATAATTAACACTTAAGTCGTCTAAAAAGTCAGCGTCTTGTAAAAAAAGGGTTGTAGACCCTCGAACACAAGTGTGTACTGATCTTAGAATTTCAAGATATGCGTGTTGTAAGCCAAGATATGGCACTGGCATTAGACTCACCGTTCTTACGGGAAAGTTTGTCCGCTAGGTTGCTCAGGAAAAGTTTGCATTCTTTCTCCATTCCACCGTTCGGGCCAAAAACAAAGGGGGGAGGGGGAGGGTAAACGATCTTATTTCCACGTCAATAAGTCTTTGTTGGTGTTTCCTTTTCTTCTCTTTCTCATGCTCCTCTAAAATCGACTCTGTGGATTTGCTCTGGTTACATGTTGAGTAGCGGGGTTTGTCTCTTTTGGAGACGTGCAATGAAATCTTCTTCACGCGTAAAATGGCTGCCGTTGTGAAGCCCATATACAGAGTGAAGGGCCATTACCGCAATTACTTCAAATTTGGTTTTGCCGAGCTATAACTGATACTTAGTGGGAAAGGGTAGACAGCATCTGCAAAATGATTACAACTATTTCATGATGTATTTTGTGTACACCTTCCCTTCCCCGCCCTCCTTGGCGCTCTCATAAATTCGTTGTAAGCACACACACGCCAAAAAAACTAACAGTGGTATTTGTTGCAACAGATTGAAAAGTCTGAGCCGCTAATAAAGTCACATGATGTCCACTTGACTGCAAAAGAGCATGCTACTAAGGTAAGTTGTCGACTCATTTCAGGTTCGTTTCCAAAAGAAAAATGTTTTGAGAACTTGGTTGGTTGTGTTCGGGAGCCTTGGCCTGTTTTTTAACAAAGCCCAGTAACATCTTTGATCACTCACAAGTCCTTATCCTTATTAGTATTCAAAGGAAGAGCGCCTCAAAGAACGAAACAATCTGGAAACTGAAGTCCGTTCTACGAGTGGCGGCTTTGTCCAAGTACACCGGTTTTGTTCCCTTCCTTCTAAATCTAATATAATCAGTTCACAATTTATTTACAAAGTCAAACAACTACTAAGTAATTGAATGAACATTTGTCTTACAGATTCTTAAAGCGTACTTTACACTAATGGGTAACTTAGCTTATCTCTTGGGAGAATTTTATTACCAATTCCCAGCCAGTATAAAAGAAGAAATCCTGCAGATATTGTACTTGGAAGCGGAAATAGTCAAGGTATGTAAAAGGCGATCTTGTGCAAAAATCTTGGTAATAGAGCGAGTTTCAATCTACCGTCGTAAAACCAAAAGCAAAGTAATTACTTTGGCCAATCAAAAAGGACGGAGACAATCCAGTAAACCAATCAAAACTCTAAGTAATTACACGTAGCCGACACAAAGCGCGGGAAAATGTAAACGCGCGAGCCACAATTGGTTTTGATTTCACTTCTGATTGGTTGAAAAAAATGGCGCGAGAACTTTGAACCAATCATTGAGTGAAGTAAATGCAAAACCAAAGCAATTCGCTAATTACTTTCGACACTCAATTGAAAACCGCTCTACTAAAGCATGAGTGAATTAATTGAATTAGAAGCATTCGTTGCTAATGTGAAAATTAAGCGGGTTCAATATTGATTATTATCAAAAGCCTTTGGCACCAAATCTGAATTACTTGCACTTCCTTTTGTTCGATGGTTTTTTTGCTTTACGTTCGGTCAGTGGTTCAGATTATTTGCGTCTCTTTTGATTGGCTGAAGCAGTTTCCTTGACACTCTATAAAAACCGTGCTAAAATTGGTTCCTAGCAGGATTTTTTTGAGACTTCGTCATTCGTGAGTGCAATACTCGCGCGTGCCAAGGCCACGGACTCGCGCTTGTTTCCACGAATAAGTGAATATTTCTGTATTTGTGGATAAAGTTGAAACCCTTTTACAGACTGCAAGTCCATGACCAATATGCTTTGTCTTTTTTCAGATAATGCAGGAAGCATCGAAAGAGTCAGAAAATGAGATTACTATGTGGACGTTACAAGATTTCCAAAGAGAAGTGCCTGGGGTATAAAAAAAAATTCTTATACCGTTTCCAAAAATGATATTAATTTTTATGCGATGGAGAAAGGCATTGAAGAACCTAACACCAAAGGGTTCAGGACAGAGCAGTTGAAGCAATAAAAGTTGAGGGTTCACGAAAAATCCCGGATAAACAAACGGGTATCAATCCTGGCCAGGGCGTTGGGTTTGGATGCAGGTTGTCCCGGGTTCAAATCCCGTTCTCACCTCTGGTTTGGATTTGTTTCCCGTTGTCCTGGATTCAACCCCACCGCGCTTTGTAAACAGCCGACTGGTTGCCTCCTGCCAGTTAAGTTTGAATTGTTTCTCTTAGATTACTAAAAGTGGGGTGCTTGTGAACGAGCTCGATAGCTAAGTGCTCACTATAAACAAATCATTTGCATTTTTTTTACCTTGTTTCCGCTTTGATCTCAGAAGATCGTAGACAACGTAACACCTACCACTGCCACCTTTTTTCTTTGAAGAACAATATCTCAACTGAGGGTATGAGACAAACCCTCTTAGACTTCTTGAACCAGCATCCATAGTTTACTTAGCTTAAGGGTGCCAAGAAACTTCTGGGAGATGGGTTTATAAAATATTTAAACGTTGGATTTCTTTGAGTTTTCTTGCAGTTGCATAAAATGAGCACATAACGTTGGTGGACACTTCCGCATACGGACGCGTATTCTTTTCATTGCATCTGGTCAAACTGTTTGAAGAGAACGACTTAAGGTGGCTCAAACAAGACCTTGTTATTAGAAGGATTGACACTACAACGCTTTATCACGTAACAGCAATGTTATGGTACCATGTGAAACATCAATTATTTCTGATGCAGTCATTTTTGTGACGTGACAAGTTACCATGGCAACAGGAAAGCCTTGCAAAAACACCCTATATTTTGGCTTTAGTTGCTCATATCTGAAAAACGAACTCGGTAACCCCAATTTTTTATTGCACAAAGTGATCAGCAAACCGAGATGAAACTCTTTGCAAAGTTTAAAAAATTTTGTGGAGCGAATTCAGAGCTACCTTAGTTTTCAATTATTTAAGGTTGCTCCAATCCGCTCCAAAGAATTTTTTAAACTTTGTAGAGAGTTTCATTCTGGCATGCTGATTACATTCCAGAAATGAAAAATGGGGGTTACCGAGTTCGCTCATGAGATATGAGCAGCTAAAGCCAAAATATGGGTGTTTTTGCCAGGGCTTTCCTGTTGCCACGGTAACTAAAATGACCGAATTTTTTCAGCAATAATTGGTGTTTGAATGGTACCATAACATTTCTGTTAAGTGAGAAAGTGTTGTAGTGTCAATTCTTCTAATAAGAACGTTTCTTTCAAGTATTTAAACTGGTTTGAGCCACCTTAAATTCAATGCAGGTTTTCGTTGGAATAAAAGCTTCTTGTGAAAATGACGGTTATAGTATTTGATGCTTTCAGTTTGACTGGTGGCGATACTTCAGCAAGCTAACAGAAGGACTGGGTAACCAAACCTTTTCGGATTCTGAAGCTGTTTTCGTGGAGTCTCCGAGCTTCTTAAAAAAGCTTGTTATGTTGTTGAATTCAGCCAAAGTTACAAAAGGGTAAGATTGAGAGATTACAGCAAGCAGTGAATCAAGTAACTACGAACGCTTGAAACTTGAAAAAGAAACCGAAGAGTCGTACTGGGCAATAAGTAACAAGTTTGTCTTACTTTGTACAGAATTATTGCCAACTACATCGCGTGGACTATAGTGTACAGTCACGCTTCCTATTTATCATCGGGCTTTCATGACGCTTACATGGAATATGCAAGACAGGCGTATGGCATACAGAAATCCAGTCCTTTATGGCGAAGATGCATCCGCGGTACAGACGAGTCCCTCGATATGGGTGTGTCTAATCTGTTTATTAAAGGCAGCGGTTTTACCAATGAAAGTATAGCTCACGTAAGTATCACCAAATATTCTCGGGTTCAAGTTTAGTAGTTTAAGGCCAAATGGATGGGCCATTTCCAAGTTGTTAATATCTCGGTTTCAGTGAGTCTTCGTGCTCAACTATTGAAAGGGAAATGAGTTTGATTTGCGCAATACAATACAATACAATACAATACAATATTTGTCTATTTCCACCATTCGTAGATGTCTCTGAATTACTGGTAGGGTCAGACAATGCACTCACAAACATACAATATATGTGTAGTTATATAAATGGAAGACATAAACATATTATAGTAGCAATATAGTAAAATCCAATGCGCATAATTACGCACAATTAATATACGACACATATTTAACTGACACGAACTCTGAGAACCGGTCAGTTTGGCCAAGTAACACATGGCATGATGGTCCTGACCTCAGCGAATACGAAGTTTGCGGACGAAACGACCCTGCTAGAAATTAGGAGGTAAGGCGGGCTTGCGTGCATAATTTCCGTCACAAATTTCTTGCACGCCAGGTGGCGTCTGGCTTCTAGAGGCAGTAGCCCGGCCCGCGCGAGGGCATCCTCGTAGCTCAAGTCAGGACCAAAGATGATTCGTAGGGCTCTCCTTAGCACTCTTTCTACCGCCATGCAGAGACACTGCGGTAAGTTTGCAAAAACTACCGATGCATACGCTAGGACAGATCTTAGTAGGGAGCAGTACACAGCCACCAACTCCCCATCTTGTACCCCACAAACTTTCAGTTTTCTAAGAGCATAGAGGTGACGGTTTGATTTCCCTATTATATAAGCGTAATGAGTCGACCAACTGAGGTCCATAGAAATATACACCCCAAGGAGCTTGAACGATTCCACCGACTCAATGACAGAACCTCCAACCGCTATTTGTTGACTGTATCAACTATTATAACGCAAAAAATCAACCCGCATCAGCATGGTTGTGCACCAGGACTCGCTTTGAAACTGAGGCACGCAGAAACTCGGAAATGGTCTTCAAAAAAATTGAATGGTGAAATTTTATGGAGCTACCCTGTGCTTCTTGGTCTCGCTCAAACGATAATACTACTTTTTCCGTATTGCGCCGAATCAGGGTGAACCTGCGAATTTAAAATGATAAATGCGATGCATTAACCTCGCCCCCTTCCACCAATTTCAAAAATGACACCCATCACTTTGTGCGAGAATTAACATTTAGGGGAGAGAGGAAGGAAAGGGTTGGTTGTTTATGACTGACGTCTGCCGTTGATTAACAAAACGTCCAACTTATCTCGCAACATTGCTGCAAAACTAGTCTAAAAGCGATGTTGCGCCTTTTACATCCCACGCACAACCTATCTCCCAACAACACAATGTGTTGCAAGTTGCTGCAGCGTGTTGCAAAAAGTAGAACGGACCTCTACTTTCTGCAACACGATACAGCAAATTCCAACACACTGCTGACTAAACACTAATTGATCCAAGTTTTAAACCTTGATTTCAAGAATACACCTGTTTATTTTAACTGAAATTTTCCGCCATTACCAACTTTAAAACCTTGAGAGAGCTGGATCGAGGACTAAATGACGTCAAAGACTCAATAGTTTAAGAATGAAATGCGTGTGTACACGGCTGAATTAATATGCAGCGTGGGAGTTTCGGGATTTCAGACTTTTAAACTCATGTTTTGCATGTATAATAAGACGCGTTTACACGCTGAAATTTTAAGCTAGTGAGTAAATTACGTCACTTCTCCTAGATCCAACCCTCTGAGGTCCAATCAGTCAGTTTTTACAACCCATTCTCAACCTTGAATTAACGATTATCGTTAATTCTTAATTTGCTCTGAATTTACTATTATCGTTAATTTAGAAGACTGAAAGATTGATATGGATTATGGGAAATAGTCATATATTTTTTAAAAGACAACCCAAGTGTATGAATGTAGGACTCGAACCTGGGAGTGTTTATTATTAACCCGTCACCTAACCACTTGACCACCGCACCGCTAGCTGCTCACGAACAATATTTTAAAACACTATTTGATAATGCTGTGTTATCAAAAGACAACAAACAATATTACACACTGCGAAGGTCGCTTTCCAAACTTCACGACAAAGCTAAACATTTTAAATCCAATCTTAGGCTTAAATTATTAATCTAGCCTAGGCCTAATATTTTTTCAGCAGCGATATTCTATGGCAGACTTTAAAAAATGTTTTTTTAAAAACGCGATGTGTTGGTCTTCAGTGGTGAAGCGGAAAGACTCCGTAAGCGGGCCAGATGAACCAAATCCCGCGCTGTGATTGGCTTCCTGAGCGGGCCCAGTCAAGATTTCTAGCTTGATCCCGCAAGATGAAAAATCATTTTTTTTGGTGTTTTATTCCATATAATAAACCCTTTATTGACCAAGCTTGTTATGTCAAGATAGTGAACACGCCAAAAAAAAAAAAAAAAAAACAATTAATATGAACACGCCAAAAAAAAAAAAAAAAAAAACAATGGCCCTAATAATCCAGCCATAGATTGACCTCACGCTTCTGTGTCAATAACCATATTTATTATACAGGCAAATTAAATGGTCCGAGCATAAAAAAGGGCAATTATTGAACTAGCCTGGTTCTCCTAGCGGTGAATTTGGTTGCAATACGGACTGCTAAGATGGAACTGGTCACGAAGAAGCGTAGATAGGTTGTACTATGCGATCACTTTAATTTCGCGATCTTTAGTAAGACGTTATTTAAAGGTATTTTAAACTTATCCTTGAAGCAAATAAAAAAACTTCATTTACAATAACGTCAAAATTTACAACAACAGATGCAGCGACGGGTCTATATGAGAACAGTAACAAAAAAAGTTGAAACAATTTCCACAAGAGTTTTTTACGCTTGTTCGTTAATTTTAGTCAATTGACCATGATGTCCGTAGTCGTTTGTGTAAATTATGGAGGGAAGCGAAATTATGAATCATGCATAGTTTAAAATCTTTTAAAAATTACGAATCTTTGTTTCAAAAACTCTCGGGAATCATGACTGACAACGACCACTGAGGAAAGCTCACCGATATACATGCATGAATTAATTACTTCCCGATCCAGGGAATGTACAAAAATCACTTTTAAAAAATCACGAATCATTGAAGTAAAAACTCGTGGATGTTAAAAAATGAAGAAAACATTAATAAGACTCCAATGATTTGATTGCTTCTATCCTGGATTGTAAATGTCTTGGTATGACTTGACGTATGGCTGACCGTCACAATTGCCCAAGAATAGAGAAAAAACATGGTTCTGTCAAACTTTTTAAAATAAACTCGTCCTTTCTTCTTATTAATAGCTATTATTGATGTATTGTTATTCACTTAAATTTCGAGGCGTTAATTATCAAGCTAGTTATCTCTTATTAGCCCCAGGTGGATTTCAGAGTGGCCCCAGTGTAGAGTTGTTGTTGAGAAGAAGTTGCAAGTGACCGCAGAATGGAGATCGGCTGTGTGGGAGGGAGCCACAGCATTTGAGAGAAGCACGCATCCAACCTGCAGAAGATGTGAGACATACACGTAGCCAAAGAGCGTCGGAAGATGATTACTCAAGTCAGTTCTCCTGTCGGAACAGACAAAAATCATGTAAAAAGCGTATAGGACTTGACAGCCATGAGAAACATTGCTCCATGACGAGTTAACCATGATTTTTGTTAGGAGGGGGTGGCGTAGCTGATTTATGCCGTTTTTTTTTTTTTTTTTTTTTTTTTTTTTTTTTTTTTTTGCAGAATACCAGTTTTCCGCGCAAAAAGCTAGCATTATTCATCCTGAAAATAGATAATCTCGAAAACTGATGGGACAACCATCTGACCGGGGTAGTATGTGTGCAAAAATACCGACTCTGATTTTGATATGTTCTTTTCACGAATTGAAATCGTCATAAAACGTTCATTTTCAGTGCGCGTACTATCCTAATTATTTTATAATTGAAAATGTTTACATCACCATGAGTTCAAACTCGGCAAACTCCTGCCACTGTCATAGACTCAACCTATTTGTCTTATTAGACGCTTTGATTAGCTCAATTTTCTGAAAAATGATTATAGGTGATTGTTTGATTCAGTATGTTCGCGTACATAAAAAAAATTTTGAGCGACTCCTGTGAATTTTTTAAATTGAGCTTGGGTTGAAAGATCGAATGCACGTGAGTGACATCGACGCAACCTAATGAACCCACTGAAAGAGCATGTTTGTGAGCTTTCATCGGATTTGGAGAAACTAAAATTGGGTTAGAATCATGGCAAAGTTATAAAACAATTGGTTCATGGTTAGCTGCGTTCCATCGAGTTACGGATGCACTTGGCAGTTTGCTAAGCACTCGAAAGCAACCTCCCTCATGCATCCATAACTCCATGGACGCACGCTAACCATGAACCAATTGTTTCATATTCTAAAAATTTATCAACGGAAAAAAAAACGACGACCCGTAACTTACCAGCACGGACCGAGAAACGAGGTTAGCGAATATTTGTTTTATCACTGAGGTTAATGCGGTGGGCGGTTGGGCAAGGAACTAGTCGAAGTCAAGCGGAAGGTTCAACTGCCGCAAATATTGCTGTTTCAAAAGCCGAGAAACTAAATCTTCTTCCCTGTTGTGAAATAGTTGCTTGCAAGATTCAAACCTTTTAAACAAGTTTATGTAACAGAAACGACATGAAAAACTTGCTAAATAATGTTTTAGTCGAAAGTTTTTAAATTTAGCGGGCTGTACATCAGCCCCGTACTTAGCTCTTATTAACCGAGCAGGAGGTCTGTATGGGAGAATCTTGACGGAGGTCGTGAGTATAGACAGACCGCAGTGAAGCATTGAGGTCTGTACACCGATCTTACTAAGCTTACGTACTTCTGTCAAAGTTGCTCACGTCATCCTCTCTTTTGTCATCATGCTGTTTGGTACGTCCATAAATAAATATTAGTAGAAGAAAATACTCAACTTTTTGCATTTTAGTTTGCATCTTTTCACCGCAAAACATTACCGGTCTAGATTCCGGCTACATGGGAAAATCTAGACCGCGGTCAATATCGATTTCAGCCAATCAAATTCGTGTGAACTTGGTAGTTTCCAGTCCTTGTGAGTACAGAGCCCTATAATAATGTAGAATACGATCCGCTAAGTTAGCCAATCACAGCGCGCTTACTATCTGAGATAATATAAGGAGTGTTGGTGTAGTTTGCACAGATAGCTGTTGTATTTAAGAACTAGAAAACATGTACCGTGTTTCTATCGAGTTATAGAAACACGAGTGAAAGTTTGGGAGACGATAAATAGGCTGGTTGGAACACCGAGCCGCAGGCGAGTGTTTCCCACAGCTTTTTCGACATTGCTTTTGCAAATTTTTTGTGCTTTTGGAAATTGTGCTTTTATGATTAAGCTTTTTCCAAATTGCCCTCGTCGCTTCGCGACTCGGGCAATTTTGAAAAAATTTCCAAACCACTCGTGCAACTTATCTTAACAGTACTCGTCCTCATTTGATTACCTATACATTTTCGGCAAAATCTAAAAGATTTTTGACCGCAGCCAAAGAGGTATAAGACAGGTCGAAAAGCCAATACTTACTTCCTCGTCATACCATTTCTACTTTCCTCCCTTAAAACCCAAAACCACATAATCAGCGGAGAGATGAGACATGTATATTTTTAATTTCGAATATTTTAATTGCAGGTCGTTTTCTTCTTTTATATTTTCAATCAAATAGTACTTCTCTTGATATTGTTATTATTTATCACTAGTATATTCCTGAACGGTGGTCTCGACCTGGTTAGAAGAACTTCGATTTCTCGAGAGGGTCAGGTCGGAGAAACTATACCTCTCAACATTTCAAATGTAGTCGCTAAGCTTCCCTTGGATGCGGTCAGAATGCACTTAAGTTTGCTACCTTTATCGTTGAGCAATTAATTTCAGTATCTGAACGATACATTCAAGTGACAGATTTAATTTTTACGACGATTTAATACAATAAATAGTCCATCTTTGATCTGTGACGTCTTTTCGAAGTGTTAAATTTGCATCACAAATGATAACATTCCATTGGGAACGTTTTTGCAGCCAAGGAGCAATCAACATAGTTCTGCTTGACTGGGATTGCTCATTTAAATGCGGAAAATAATGCAGAGCACAAGCGTCATCAAGTTTTGAAATGTTAGGCCTTGTAGTGAAAGATCAGCGGCCGTAGATAGAGCCACTTTTTGCTATTACAATGGACCGGACTATTTGGTACTCGATATGAACTGGTAAAGTAAGGAATTTAAAGGGACGTTGCCGGACAGTCGGCGACTTCGTCGGCTTTGGGAATCAAACATGGAATGGATATTGAGGCTTTTCGTGATGGCAACCTTTTTGCTCTCATCTTCTTTGACAAAGATCACAACATACCAAGAACGAAGACACTCTACCAAGAAAACAGGTGGGCCATTTCAAATCCTAATCTCGCTTTGTACCTCATTCTGCTCAGTAATGAAGGGCTGACTCGCTCGAATGCAAACTACAAACACGAATGAAAAACAAGTTTAAGTTATCAGCTGAGCCACGCTAAAAATATCTGCCACCGTTAGTATTCTAATGGCTTAATTCAAGTTGTATTTCGGGTACACAGGCTTACACCTTTATCGGGCAAAAATTTGGAAGTCAACTGTGATGCAAAGTTCTAGAATGATTGGTCATGATTCAATTTACATTAGTATTCTATTTTTGCGGGAAACAAATCAAATTTGATCTCAAATAAAGTGATCTTGAAGAACATTGTGCGAAAGATCAAAACAACCCTTTAGTTAGTCAGATGGGCATTTACCAAGAGTGGAAAGTTTAAAGTTTGATGTCCTATGTAAAATATACTATGGGTTCACGTCTTTGTTGGGCATTGTTGTCGGAATTCAAAATTCCCAGCATGTATATGCCACTTCATCACCAAGGACTGAACAAACATTTCGTAACTAGCTTCAAAATAAACTCTACTTTAAGAATCAACGAATTTCCCACTTCTCGGTAACAAAATCAAAATTTGGAAATCTTCTGATCTGACCTGTCAGATCAATTATTCTCGCCTACAACACCTCAGTTTTATCAATTCAGTGGGTTGAACTTGAACAACATAAAGTACCTAAACTTCAACGTTGAGGTTTAAGTTATAATTAGTGATAATAAACTAAACAGGGGACTAAAAGCGGGCGCTAGAAGCACCCAGAAAGAATCACTGAGATGTACAGCTGTACTGCGTGCGTCCTAATGTCGTTCGGAATTCGAAGCTCCATGGAACATCTTTATTCTGTAAACTGTTGATGGATGGGGAAGTAGTCCAAACTATTGTACTTTTTGAGAGTTTGAAATTATAGTCTGTTAGGCCATAGCCCTAGTTCCTGTGGTTCCACCTCGGCTCTGACCGGGCTGGGGACACTTGAGACCTTGACAAATTAAGGGCCTACTAGATCTGAATGCTATAACCTCATTTTTCTTTACTGGTTGTTGAGAGCCATGCAAAGAGTAATTTCCTTTAGATCTTAGAAAAGGTGTATCGAGTCTTTACTTGAAATATTATCTGAAGCAGTTTATGCAGATATGCCGGCACAATATCAAATCCGATATTTCGTTTTGTTACCGACCAAGAAGGTTAATTGCTTCTGTCAGTGAAAAATAAACAAGTCTTGAAAGATCTAATATATAAAACGAAATAAGGAAAGCTGAGCTCGACTGTCTTTTCCTCTTCAAACACGATCAGCTGCGGCGTGGGTCAGCGTGCTGTTCAACTTAGAACTTCTTGTCTTTTCTTTTTAAATTCTAGACACCATGCAAAAATCTATCAAACAAAAGAGAACCAGCCAAACGAAGCTTTTAAATATCCGAAAAGTTACTGGAGGTTATTCGAAGCCAAGAAATCAATATCTTATCGCTTTCGGCTTATCTCCCGTCAAATTGTGTATCTTCCTTATTTGCTCCGGTGTTAAAAAGTTGATCCTTCAACTTTTTTTAAAGTGCCAGGGAAAGTGGATAAAATGTAAATAGGTAAAAAAGTAGAAATTATACGAATTTATAATTTGCACTTATATCTTATCGGATCTGCCGGGTACAATCTGTTTCTTTAGCTGCACTTACAACTGCCGAGTGAAACACTTTATGACTCTAGATGACTTTCAAATAGAGTTATAAAGGGAAAATAGAGACTTTCAGAGCCCAGCTCAATGCTAAACTATCAAATTCTTTGGCCAAGAGAAACGTCGAAACTTTCAAGACCACCGGCTAAAGTTTGACGGAGAAAGATAAACTTTTTATCCCAGCCCGGCGGCTTGAACTGGCAAGAAGACAAGAATAAGTGTTCAAGCCTCTAGAGCGTGGATCAGTAATGGAGCTTCCAAAGGTCATAGGCCCCTAGCATAAATATTTAAATTTTTTTTAAAATAAACATTTAAATATATAGATATCTTCAAAACATTTTATTTTTCAAGGGGCGTAAGTCAACTCACATGCTCTCGGACTAAAATAAACAGTAAAGATAGTTCAAAGTTCAAAGTTTGTTTGAAAATACAATAATACATTGCCGGCAAATAACGAAGACTAATCTAGGCGGGTAGTGCTTACATTTCTGTTCATTGAATACTATATTACAGAAGTCCAAAAAAAAAGTTCATGAAAGCTACATCTAATGGCACCAATTTACGTGAACGTGCGCTAGAAATAAGAACGTGAAACATTGTGATTGTTTATGTTATAGAGTAGTTTTCAATTGAGTGTCGAAAGTAATTAGTGAATTACTTTGTTTTGCATTTACTTCACTCAGTGATTGGTTCATAGTTCTCGCGCCATTTTTCAACCAATCAGAAGTGAAACAAAAACCAATTGTGGCTCGCGCGTGCACATTTTTCCCGCGCTTTGTGTCGGCTACATGTAATTACTTCGAGTTTTGATTGGTTTACTGGATTGTCTCCGTCCTTTGTGATTGGCCAAAGTAATTACTTTGGTTTTGGTTTTACGACACTTATTTGAAAACCGCTCTAGTGTTTAATTATATCTTATATTAACAGTATGTCTAGTTAATAGGAATCGAGAGCAGTAAGTTAATGAAATCTTTAATTAGGGTGTGGACATAGACGTAATTATCCTCATGGGCTAGTAATTGCAGTAGTTCTTTCCGGAGACATATTGTAAAGGAGTTTTACTTTTTTTATGAAGTGCTTCCGAGATTTCATTCCAAATTTTACACCCAAGTCTTGAAAAGGGATGGCTCTGTTGCGCCAGTATTGAAAATTTTGAAAATTTATAAATTTAATGTAAAATTTGCTTCCAGTAACAGATAGTGCACAGAATCCACTTGACTGGAAAGATCTAATAAGTTAGGGTGCACGATAACTGTGAATATCGTGCATAAGGAGAGAATTTCAAATAGATTTTAAACACGAAGACGCACTATAAAAGGGATGGTTTCACGCTCTGCCTTTGTTCGAATTCATTCAAGCACAACTAATTAATTATCCCACAGGCAGCCCAAGCTCTCTTTATGAACCACACAAGGAACACAATATGGCGTCGAATTATAAGGGTTTGTATGGGATTTTCTACAAGATATTCATGGAGTTAGTTAAAAGTGGAAATATTCAATAAAAATGGCTTACCTTATTCCATACGTGTGTTGTTTTGTCCTGACCAGGTTTCAAAAAAATCGCTTAAATCAAGTTAAATCGGTAAAATAACGACACCAGGAGCAAACAACACACGTATATTTCCACTTTTAACTACCTCCAGGGATATCTTGTAGAAAATCCCATACAAACCCTTATAATTCGACGCCATATTGTGTTCCTTGTGTGGTTCATAAAGAGAGCTTGGGCTGCCTGTGATTATCCAAGATGGTGATCAACAAACAGCAACACAGAAACGGAGCCCTAAATGAGATTTCTAGCGCGAGAATAAGGGACTCCGGTTTATAAAAGAACGACAGATAATATTTTATGACATATTACGGGGGCATATCCAGAACGGGCTTTTTTATTGCACAATTTATAACAGAGCTCTGTTGCGTCCAAGGTTGATTGATAAATCATCATTTGCATGTGCCTAAGGCACCACGCCTTTTATAGTAAGTCTTCGTGTTTAAGTAAAGCATATCAACTGGATATAACTGGATATTGTTCCTTTATGCGGGCACAAAGTGTATAAGCGTCAACCGTCACAGGTTCGGTCAGCTACGCCGATACCAATAGCTCAAACTTGATAAAGCAAACTTCACATCAATAGAGGGAGATGTCTTCAACAATCTCGGAGATTACGTAATTACGTATTGGGTTACAGCCAAACAAACCCATACTGAATTTTCTCACTCCAAGCGTGAACCGCAGAGGATTAATAGTTCTTTTTTTCCCCTTTCGATTTGAAACAGATGATGAGATGCTACACAAACTTGAAGATATAATACATTTGCCAAAATACCATCAAGCAACGTACAAACGTGTATTTCACAAATTTCAAGACATTCCAGAATGCCGTACGGAACGGTGCACGGAACGAAGCTTGAATATGTCCCGGATGATGAACACATCCGCTGACCCATGCCAAGACTTTATCAGTACGCATGCGGGGGCTGGATTGCCGAAGGGCTGCCAGACGATCACGCAAAATGGAATATATTTAGCTACTTAGCTGAACAGACAGAAAACAAACTGAGAGAATTAATTGAGGGACAAAAACATGCAGGTATGAAAGTCTTTAAGTTGGTAAATAAGCTGCATTCCTTTGTGATAGTGCTACGGTACTTTTTGGTCAGTTGCAAAAGGAAGCTGACCAAATGTAAATGCAAATGCACTGAAGACATTCAAGCTCCGTACACGGCAACATTTTGGCTTAAGTTTATATTCTTCTCGTCTTCATTTTATCCTTAGTTGACGGCAGCGTCTCCAAACTTGTTTACAACTGGTATGCATCATGCATGGACCAACAGGAACGTGACGATCTGGGGGCACAACCGCTGGCGGATTTGCTTCATAGTATTCTCGGGGAAGCGTTTAATCCTTTCGTTCCAATATTTTTACGGACTTGAAGTGGGAGCTTGAAGATGTTTTAGCGACTGTTCATCGTCGTCTTGGCGTATTTCCGCTGTTTACAATGTCTTTGGGCGCGGATCCTAGAAATTCTTCGTCTCCTACGCGGCTAGCGGTAAGGAATTTTGAGGGAAAGGGAGACTGAAAGAAAAAAAAAGAAAAAAACAGAAAGCAAAGGAAACAAACCAATAAATAGCAAATAGCTCATAATCAAGTGTTCATTCCTAATAGATTATCAAGTTAATTTTGTCCTTGTTATCATCACAACGCTTCTATGATTCCAGAGTTTTCCGAGTTGCTAAAGTAAGTCCCACGTCTCTTCTCGCTGAATCTAGCTCCCAAGATCCTCTATTTCGCGCGAGATCGAAAGAGCCCTGAGTGACCATGTAGCAATCAAACCCACAAAAAGTGTACGTCCTCGACCTGAGTTTGTCAAAAGAAGCGGTAAATTCTATCGTTAATTTTCGGGTGCGAAAGGCCTGAATAAAATCCTTCGAAACCTATCCAAAAATTGCTTCTGCCGAGAAAACAAAGAGTAAATTCATGAACTTGAATTCTGTGGATCTGTCTTTTCATGTGGAGTATTTGACATCTTGAATAGAGATCAGCTGTATAGACATGGCGTCAAACTCTTGTCGAATCCTACACAGTACGTTTTGTCGTAATTCTAATTTCTTATGCTTTCCCCCTTCTCACATTGGTCAAGTGGAAAAACTCTCAGAGTTTGGACGCCACTTTACCAGGATTCTTTTTTTCTTTCACTTCAGAAATTAAGGGAGGTTGCGTTCTTCTTTGCATTGCAATGTCTTTTTTCCCATGACAGCTCGAAACTGTATTTAAAATTTGACAAACTCTACGGAACTAAATAAAATACACGGTCTACTACACTAAAAACTAAAAACTACTCAAAAAATAATTAACACTTAAGTCGTCTAAAAAGTCAGCGTCTTGTAAAAAAAGGGTTGTAGACCCTCGAACACAAGTGTGTACTGATCTTAGAATTTCAAGATATGCGTGTTGTAAGCCAAGATATGGCACTGGCATTAGACTCACCGTTCTTACGGGAAAGTTTGTCCGCTAGGTTGCTCAGGAAAAGTTTGCATTCTTTCTCTATTCCACCGTTCGTGCCAAAAACAAGGGGGGAGGGGGAGGGTAAACGATCTTATTTCCACGTCAATAAGTCTTTGTTGGTCCTTCCTTTTCTTCTCTTTCTCATGCTCCTCTAAGATCGATTCTGTGGATTTGCTCTGGTTACATGTTGAGTAGCGGGGTTTGTCTCTTTTGGAGACGTGCAATGAAATCTTCTTCACGCGAAAAATGGCTGCCGTTGTGAAGCCCATATACATAGTGAAGGGCCATTACCGCAATTACTTCAAATTTGGTTTTGCCGAGCTATAACTGAAACTTAGTGGGAAAGGGTAGACAGCATCTGCAAAATGATTACAACTATTTCATGATGTATTTTGTGTACACCTTCCCTTCCCCGCCCTCCTTGGCGCTCTCATAAATTCGTTGTAAGCACACACACGCCAAAAAAACTAACAGTGGTATTTGTTGCAACAGATTGAAAAGTCTGAGCCGCTAATAAAGTCACATGATGTCCACTTGACTGCAAAAGAGCATGCTACTAAGGTAAGTTGTCGACTCATTTCAGGTTCGTTTCCAAAAGAAAAATGTTTTGAGAACTTGGTTGGTTGTGTTCGGGAGCCTTGGCCTGTTTTTTAACAAAGCCCAGTAACATCTTTGATCAGTCACAAGTCCTTATCCGTATTAGTATTCAAAGGAAGAGCGTCTCAAAGAACGAAACAATCTGGAAACTGAAGCCCGTTCTACGAGTGGCGGCTTTGTCCAAATACACCGGTTTTGTTCCCTTCCTTCTAAATCTAATATAATCAGTTCACAATTTATTTACAAAGTCAAACAACTACTAAGTAATTGAATGAACATTTTTCTTACAGATTCTTAAAGCGTACTTTACACTAATGGGTAACTTAGCTTATCTCTTGGGAGAATTTTATTACCAATTCCCAGCCAGTATAAAAGAAGAAATCCTGCAGATATTGTACTTGGAAGCGGAAATAGTCAAGGTATGTAAAAGGCGATCTTGTGCAAAAATCTTGGTAATAGAGCGAGTTTCAATCTACCGTCGTAAAACCAAAAGCAAAGTAATTACTTTGGCCAATCAAAAAGTACGGAGACAATCCAGTAAACCAATCAAAACTCTAAGTAATTACACGTAGCCGACACAAAGCGCGGGAAAATGTAAACGCGCGAGCCACAATTGGTTTTGATTTCACTTCTGATTGGTTGAAAAAAATGGCGCGAGAACTTTGAACCAATCATTGAGTGAAGTAAATGCAAAACCAAAGCAATTCGCTAATTACTTTTGACACTCAATTGAAAACCGCTCTACTAAAGCATGAGTGAATTAATTGAATTAGAAGCATTCGTTGCTAATGTGAAAATTAAGCGG
>NC_090888.1:2034265-2054265 GCF_036669925.1 Montipora capricornis | reverse complement strand
GGCTCAAATTAAACAGCCTTTGGATAAAAATCAAAGCTCAAACTTTTGCCACCCAGGTGTTAATTAAACACACTTTCAAAATCTGAAGGAAAAAAAGAAGTGATCTTGTTATCATAGTCGCACTTTAAGTATTCACGTACAATTGCAAGATAAAAACAATCGAGTGAAGGTCGGGAGGATAATAAATTCATGTTTTGGCACCCACCCTTTCTTTCCATTTGCAGGCGAATGATATGGTTCAACACATTCGCCAGGCATTCATCGATAACTTAGAAACAGTGAATTGGATGGACAGTGCTACAAAGGAGGCGGCTAAAGAAAAGGTAATTAGGGCTACGATTGACAGTTAACAGACTGATTGTCCCGGAGACGAGCCAATAGGGTTACCGAAGGGTAATAAGACGTTAAGGCAGAAAGACTGTTTTAAGAGATACTCTAGGATTGGTAGAGCCATGAAGTGGATAAGTGAAACATGGTCAAACTGACACCTGGCTTTTGTCAATCTCTTCTAGTTAGCTCAAAAATTTAATTAGTTCTTTAAGAAAATCGGGAAGAGAATCCCAGTTTCTGTTTCATCCAATAAATTTTGTATGTACTACAAATGGTGCTGGCACCAAGTGTAATTGTTTTCCAGTGGCCAGCCTCAGATGACAACAAAAGAATATGTAATAACCTCCATCCCGTTTCTAGAGGAGATGACAACCAATAAGAGGGTGGTTTTCTAAACCAAAATGGGATCGAGGCCGAATATTGGATCACTTTTACCCACTCTCAGTGGGTACCTACTTTAGCATCACAACTTGTCTTACGATCGGCCGTCTCTTGCAGGCTGAAGCTATATTGCAACAAATAGGTTACCCGAAATTTATCTTGAACGAAACTTTGCTAGAAGAATACTTTGAAGGGGTAAGTACTCTTGTGCTATGCAGCTTCTAAATTTTACATCTTTCGCAATAACTCTCCTCTGGAATTGCTCAATAGTGAGTCCCTTTCATTAAACATGAAGACGCCCTATAAAAGGCGTGGTGCCTTAGGCACATGCAAATGATTTGTCAATCAACCGTGGAGGCCTGGTGGAAGCAAAAGAGCTTTGTGATAATTTGGGCAATAAAAAAGCCCCTTATGGCAATGTGTCCGTAACATGTCATAATGTGTTATCTGTCGTTCTTTTTTTAACATTTTTCTCGCGCTAGAAATATCTTTTAGGGCTTCCGTCTCTGTGTTGCTGTTTCTTTGATCACCACTCCTGGATAATTAATCACTTGTGCTTGAATGAATTCGAACAAAGGCAGAGCGCGAAGTCACCCCTTTTATAGTGCGTCTTCGTGTTTAAACCTTCAGGTTACACGTAATTTTCCTCTCTTAGCAATAGCTGCATGTCGCCTCCTCGAAATTTGATTTGTACCTTCTACCTCTTGTGTCTGATATTCCTTTAATTTTCTGTTTTGGTTTTACAACATACTCGTTGAAAGCTCCTTCAAGTGCTCATTTGTGTTTTTATCTGATGGAAATCAAATTATTCTCGAGCGATCACAGGATCCACAGGTTTCCTATCCAAGCGACAGACTCCGAGTCCATTGTAGACTATCAACTTTAAAAGAAAAAATCCTCACTCAAATACCAACTCATGCACGACCTGGCATTGGCAATTACTTACGTATGCACAGACCCACATCTTTTCCCAGTGGCAGCCACCTGTAGTGGTGATAAAGGCCTTGTCAGGTCTCATCAGCATTTTATAGCGCCAGTATACGGCGAGCATCCATTACACAGTAGGGCGTTTATTTCTTTTCTAGCAAAGACATACTAAGTGCAATAAAGCTGTCTACTTCGAATCTACGGCGTTCAGAGACGATTCAATACACTGACCACTACATCTTCCTTTATGCCTAATTGCATTCACTTTTTCCCTACAGATGACAGTTGACCCAAAAAGACTCTTTCAGAACCGTTTGGTAGAGAAAGGAATAAGAATGAAAAATACACTTTTATTTAGAGGAAACCCACAAAGTCGTTTTGAATGGGATATGCGGCCAACGGAAATTAATGCCTACTATTCACCTAATGGTAATAAAATTGGTAAGTGAATATTTTGTTTTTTCCTTCTAGTTTACGAAGTTGATGGAAAAAAAAATGATGAGAAAATAATGACAATGAAAACGATGGTGAAAATAGTGTGATTCCTCTTGATAATAAGCCTTTTTCGATATATTGAAGTGCTACTGTGACCAAAAAAAATTTTTCTTTTTCTTTGGATCTCAAAACTATGTTAACTATAGACAGTAACTGATCGAAGTTTTAAGCCTTGATTTCAAAAAGACACCTGAGGAGAAAATGACGTCAAAGACTCAACAGTTTAAGAATGCAATGCGTGTGTACACGGCTGAATTAATATGCAGCACGGAGTTTCGGGCTTTCAGACTTTTAAACTCGTGTTTTGCATATATAATAAGCTGCGTTTACACGCTAAAATTTTAAGCTAGTGAGTAAGTGACGTCACTTTTCCTTAGATCCAACCCTCCGAGGTCCAATCGGTCAGTTTGGAACGTGAATAATGACAATCAAAGTAAATAGCCTTTGGAAAAAATCAAAGCTTAAAATTTTGCCAGTCAAGTGTTGAACAATCACACTTTCAAGATCTGAAGAAAAAAACAGAAGTGATTATTTTGATCATAGTAGCACTTTAAAATTCAGCTTGAAAGAGATGTTTAGAGGACAAAGACAAAGGAAAGTGGATGATATGTAAATATTTTTCACATTCATTCCAACGTGTTTCTATTGTTTTTGTCCTCAATGCCTCACTATCAAGCTGATTATTTGAATATTTCGAAAATGGCTAACTTTTGTTATACGCAACGACAATCAGTAAAAACTAAGACAATCGGATTTTTTTTTCAGTTGTTCCCGCCGGCATTCTTCGATCTCCATTCTTTCATATTGAGTATCCACAGTAAGTATGCATTACACAAAGTGTCCAAAGGAACATTTTCGGGCGAAGCCATAGCGTTTTGTGAAATGAAAGTTGGGATGATTATCGCAGTTAGTAGAGCAACTTAGCAATAGCTGCTAAGGAATCCCGAAAATTTCCAGGTTTGAACGAAATTCGAATACATCACCCTGCGATTGCGTTGCAAGTGCATTTCATTTGATTCGAAATATATAAAAATCGAAACATTTTGTATCGATAATGTGGAAAGTTTATTCGCGTGAATGATTATTAGGGACTGTGCAATAATTATCAGGAAGGGGGGTCCTAAAATGAGCTTCACCTAAGGAAAAATTAGATAGGTCCCCCCTCCAGCAGCGTCAAGATTAGCTCTGACCCCCCTCACGTTCTCTCAAAATTATGATGTGCCCCCCCCGCTCTAACCCGTAGCTTTATTCACCGGACTGCAACGCATTCCACTGCGTCGGCAGGGATGAAGCGCACCTCGAAACGGTGTTCTACAGAATCGTCAATTTCCGAATCGTCTGACTGTTCATTACATTCTTGGTCTTCGGATTTGCTAGATTGCTGCTCATCCGGGTTTTCTTTACCTTGAGCTTCCCCACCACCTAGAACACGAGCTACGAGTGCTGCTTTCCCTCCGCTGACGGGTAAACCGTGTTCTTTTAGGTAGAGTTTCAGTTTACTTGCAGACAGCGAGTTGACTTCAACCTCCTCGGACCAATTATGGTTTTGTTCCTGATGCAAAAAGGCGAATTGCATTATTCGGTAACAAACTCCTACCAGATTTTTACGAAAGTTTCAAAACAATGGCTAGAGCCAATGCAGCATTGATGAAGCAGGCGTTTATCGCGGAAAGAGACAGGCAATATAAAGTTACTTTAGATATTGAAAAACTTGAGAACAGATACCAATATCTTTTATCCGACAACCCTGCTTGTGCAGGAAGGTTTCTTCGAGAGGATTACAAGCCAACTCCCCATGATGACAGCAACATCAGACGTTGCAAAAAAGAGGCAAATGATATCCAGGACCAGCTTAATGCTGTCGTAACCAAGTTAGAAAAACACGACAACAGTCTTTTTACAGACAATGGCAAACTGAAGACTGGCCTCAGCTGTTTACACAATTTTAATGCTGAACAACGTCATTCAATAAATTCTCAAGTCGGTTTAAACGTTCTGCATCTTGTAGAAGACCTGGATAGGGTGATGGCTAAATATAAAGCGACATTTCCTATTGGTGCCAAATCTAAAGCATCCAAATCAAGAAAAAAGAAGGAACAGAAGAAAAAAAGGGAGAAGAAGAGGATTGCTGCCTCAGAAAGCCGTAGGA
The DNA here is from genome assembly GCF_036669925.1 of Montipora capricornis. Taxonomy (NCBI): domain Eukaryota; kingdom Metazoa; phylum Cnidaria; class Anthozoa; order Scleractinia; family Acroporidae; genus Montipora; species Montipora capricornis. The sequence continues at coordinate 2,049,983 of NC_090888.1, read as the reverse complement.
CCCGAACCTGTATAATTTTTCGGTCTTTGGGAGGTGAACCCATTGATGACAACTATGAAACAGAAGTATGTGGCATTCCTCAGCTCGAAACTGTTGACCTAGAAACCCTCTCGCTGTTTAAATCAAGAACAGACCTGGCATGTCTGCGGGACCTCTTACATGCCAAATGTTTTATTGGCAAAGTTCACAAAGTGGTTTGTGACTTCTGTGCATGAGCGATTGTTTCAATCTATCATATGTTGACATTCTAAATAAGTTAAAGCATGTGTTTATGTTGATGCAATATTTAGACATTATGGATAGTCAAAGGCGTAGCATCTGTCTATTTGGAAAATGTTTATTTATTCATTATCGAATTTGTGAAATTTAATTAAGACCCCCCCTCAACTTACTTGAGAAATCTAATGTAGAGCCCCCCTCCGTTCCAGTAGGTTAACTAAAGGCCCGCGCTCGGGGTGTTGGGCCCGCCCTCCTGATAATTATTGCGCAGTCCCTTACTTAATCTTTTGACGCTTTTTTGTTTTACTTTTTTAGCGCGGAGAATTTTGGTGCTATTGGATTTGTCGTTGGACATGAGCTGACACATGGATTCGATGTTACTGGTTTGTAATTCATTCAGTCTTTACTTTGTTAATTGGTCGGCCTGTGAAAAATTAGATCCAATCTCTCCTCTGATGTCATCGTTTTTTCACAAAACGTCTGGGGTTATTTTATCTTTGTTAATAACATAGGTGCCATGTTTGATAAGGAAGGAAACTTGGCAAACTGGTGGAGCCAGGCATCTTTTCACAACTTTCAAGCAAGAGAGGAATGTTTGGTGAAAGAGTACAGTGCTGATTGCAGCGTACAAGGACACAAAGTTAGTGCAATTAGTCCGGCTTCACATTCAAGCTCAACCATCCATCCATCTATCCATAAAACAACTTGTTTTATCACATCAGTGCTCGCCTTATATCATGCACTTAACCTCATTTGACACCAGTTTAATAAAATGTTATATTTATTGAAAATGTTTTAGTTGAATGGCAAGAAGACCTTAGGAGAAAATACCGCCGATAACGGAGGGTTAAAACTGGCTTACAAGGTAAAACAGTTCCACCTTCAAAATATCTTTATAATTAGTTCATGTCTCATGGCCAGTCACAACAGAGACATGACACAAATTACATATGAGCAAATCTATACCTCCCATCGGATGGGTTCACACGCAGCAGTGATATCAGCTTTTCAGTATTATTGATGAAGTTGAGGACATTTAGACTGTTAAAGGAACGGTATCGTGTCTGAATTTTAATGAGACTCTCCAGTATCCTAAGAAACTTAACATTCTCGATTACATGAGAAAACTGATGGAAATACTCATTTTTAAAAATGTATTTTAAGCGGCACTATGATGGTGGCGTCATCTCCAGGCATTGATGGCTTATTCATTTTTTAAATTTCAAATCAGGCATACAAGAAATGGCAAACCAGCAAAGACCATGACACAATTCTGCCTAATCTGAATGTAACTTTGGATCAGCTATTCTTTCTTTCCTTCGCTCAGGTAAAACAAAACAAAAAAATAGTTTATTTATTTTGGGTTTCAGTTATCCGACGTAGAGAAGTACAAGAAAAATTGTTCTTCTTTAGTTCATATTAATTAATCAGCGGTTTTCAGTGAAGTTCTCACTTTGACCAATCACAACGAACACAGGCATTCAAATGAGCCAATCATAACTCAAAGGATGTATTCAAAGTCGGCGCTAAGGATGCGAAACGCGTGCGACCAAGTCACGATTCTTTTTTCTTTTGCCTTTGATTAAATTCGAATGTGGCGTGAGAGTTTTGAGTAAATGCATCAAGTTGAAATAATGCTACAGTAAAGGACAGAAAGTGCACAGTCATGTTCGGGGCTGGATGGAAAACGGTCACGTTGTAACGACTGTAGTATCGTGGGATAGCAGATATGAAATTTATATATTTATGCAGATATATGACAATTTACTCAACGAAGAATAATCGTCGTAGGATATGGATGTGAAGAAAACTGAAAACTTGGCCAAATTACTTGGTCTGATATTTCCATCCAGGCTTGTCACTGAACCAAAATATTCTTTCCAGATATGGTGTGAGAAGTCGACTCCAGGATATGCATTAAGTGACCTCGCAACCAATGTCCATTCGCCTGGGAAATGTCGGTATGTAACATAAATGACTTGAGAATTGTGAAGATGACATTATACACCAAGTTAGACTGAATTAGATAAGAGTGTTGTTATGGTATGGGTAGACTCTCCAGCACAGTCACAAATGAGTCTATTTTCTAAAGAAACTGTGGTGCTGCGTCAGTGGGGAAGTAGTACACAAAAATTTGGTTTTATCAACCGAGTTGATAATGTAAATTGACAACCGTACAGGGATTCTAATAGCTGACGTTTCGAGCGTTAGCCATTCGCTCTAACGAAGGGCTAACGCTCGAAACGTCAGCTTTTATAATCCCTGTACGGTGGTCAATTTACATTATCAACTCCGTTGATAAAACTATATTTTTAGAATACCCATTCCCGTGAAAATCAGTTGTCATGTCCCTGAAAAAAAAACGTGGCAGAATCAGTTACGCGTGACATGGCTTCTTCTGATTGGTTAAAATTGGCAGCCATTTGTTTGTTTTGCGCGCAAAGTGTATCTGAAAATAAATCCATTTGTGACTGTTCTGGGGCAAGACCGCAAGGTGATAGACTCTTTTATCTCTTATCCTTACACCTAATTGTAACCTTAGCCCGCTCGGGTGTCATTTTTGGCATCTTCGGGGCTTTTGGATTTGAACTTGGAGTGTTTACGCTTCCTTTTTTTCCGTTTCTTCTTTAGGGTTGAAGAGACTCTCCGAAACAATGTGGACTTTGCACGTGCATTTAAATGCAAACTAGGATCGCCAATGAATCCAATAAACAAATGCCAAATTTGGTGACCTTTAAGAAATTAGTTAGGGATATTTAGGTTTTGGAATATGGATTACAGTTGGAAATGATGTAAAGAAACGCGCTCGTTAAGATTACAGTGGTTTTCTTTAATCAGAACAAACGCGGATAATAACCTGTAACCAATCAGAACTCGATAAAAATGCACGGGAAAACGCGCGTGGGCATTTTGTTTTCCCTCATAGTTTATGATTGGTTAAGAAGGCGTTACAATTCTGAGTGAAAGTGATTGTCGCAGTTCATGAAGGAACTTGAGCCTGAAAAATCCAGGCCTGAACGGGACAAGGCGTGGCAAGTTGGCCAATCAATCGAGACGCACATCCTTTTTTACATTCAAATGAAAAACGCTGTAAGTACGAGAAATGAAAGCTTATATCTCTTCTTTCGTTATGAAGCCGCTGAGGAGTGGAATTTGGATACGAGAACTCAAACCTTCAACGACATGGGAAACTTTAAATTTGTTCAGTTTTTCTTTCTGTTTTTGGAAACGTTTGTTCTTAGATCTTTTTACAAAGAAGGGTTACGCTTTTGCACGTTGACGTATTGGTGGTTACTAAGTGTGAAGTGCCAGTTTTTCTACCCATGTAAACCATGTGAGCGTTAGCCCTACTAATGGAATTGGGCCCACACAAGGACAAAGAAAAACTCTGACCAGGATGGTCAGAGTTTTCCGCTATGACCAGGGTAGGCAGACTTTTCCTGTGTCCTAATGTGGGCCAACTGCCATTAGTAGGGCTAACGCTCACATGGTTTACATGGGTAGAAAAACTAGCACTTCACACTTAGTAACCACCAATAGTTAATTCTTTTTACAAAGGACAGAAAAAAATTAAAACAACTGCACGTAACGTGGAATTAAATGTATGTAAATTAATTTTAGAGCAGGACACAGGAGAATTTACATGTTTTTCTCCTCAACCACTCTTTCTCAAAAGTTAGTAGATTTAAGCTGCAGAGTGCATTTTCGCCTTCTATTCTTATGGATCATCTTTATGTTAATTCCAATATCACTGTAAAAAGGGGGGAGAATAATGTATTTTGGTAGGGTCAGGCTTTTATTTTCAACAAATAGGGACAAAATGAGTGTATCCACTTTATTTATTGCATAAATTCATATAATTTGAAATTTTAAAGTTTGACAATAAATTCTCAACTGTACAATTTCGACAGAATGAATTCTCTGAGCAACTTGCAGTAACAAGGAAGACGGCAAATTGGACGAAAGTGGCAATATTGCAAATATGCAACGTTTGAGAACTTTTCTACTAATACAACCCGTTCATGGTGTGACGTATGACTGGAGTATCCAAGAAATGGTTGTCACGAATCTAGAAACAATGAAGCAGAAAAAGGAAAATCATAAATTTACTATCGCTTCCCTGCCAGCAGAGATCTCTTTTTCTTTGGCGTTCGCTGGGCTGATGAGCATGGAAAAAGAGACGACTGCTACGGACTGCCGTCCACGACCTTGGATGGTACTCGTCAAACCGCATGCCCCCATGATATTTTTGCTGACTGTGACTTGAGCCCACTGTGTCCCACGCATTCATTTACAGTACAGTAATTTCACTGTCGTAAGTGAGCCCATACAACATGTGAAGTACCACATGAGGATTTGGTCGCTAAGTAACCGACGCGCATGCTCAACACAGTGAGTTTCGACCCACGGCAGAGGACTCTGTTTTTCCCGTACTCATCAGGCCAGCGAACGTAAAAACAAAAGAGACCTCTAGCTGCTATCAGAGAATCACACTGTCGCGTGCGTGCTTCCTCCACATATTCTAAAGCCGACAGATCTATCAAACCATAGTTAATCAATGGACTGGTTATGAAACCTCAAAACCTTCAAAAGCGAGAACAATGTTGTCGCAATCGATGTTGAATTAACCGTGATAGACAGTGCACAATCTTTTGTTTTCGCTTCGCGCAGGTTCGCCAATTAGTTGCGCATAAATTTAATGGGAAGATTTGATGCTTATCTTCTCGAAAAAAGGTGTGTTTTGTGCCCCGTCAAGGCCAAAAATACACACAAAAACATGAATGTCGAGTTTCATAACCATCTCAATGCATTAACTATGATCAAACAGACTTCAGTCGGGGCTTAACAGGACCGCGTTCCCATAATAAGAACTTGTTATAAAAATGTTGTGCTGTTTATATGAATACGAACCTCACAACTTTTCAAGGGAGGATGGGCTGGGTGCTTTTCAACACGAGCGTAAATAAATGGTTTTTCGAAAGCAGCAAATGCTTAGCGAACTTCGTAGTAATGCATACAATATGCACCTCAAAATTGAACGTGTTGCGAAATATATTTGTTCCTCGCCATTTAAAATGAATGACTGAATGAATGAAAGAATGAATTGTTTATTCGCAGCAAAAATGTTATAAATACAATACATATAAATACTATCAATATACCAAATCATATACAATATTCTATAGAGCTATATTTAACAGTCGCAAAATTGCGAAATCGGTCGGTATTAACTGCCACCGGGTTAGCGTGCTTGGCAGATCTAAGTGAGTAGCTACAAGAGCGCGGGGCAACCATGCTTGTCATTAGGGGGGTACAAGGGATTCCCCGGCTGGATATTGTGGAAAAACCGTACACAAGCTTCAACACGACGAGACTCCAGTGAACACAAACCCGACTGTGCGAGCGCATCCTCGTAATCTAACTCTGGAAAGATTATAGCTTTAGCGCGCTTTTGAACTTTTTCCAATGCATACCGAGGGAGGTTAGAGAAAACTACTGAGGCATATTCCACAATAGAACGCACTAAGGAGCAATTAATATACCTGAACAATATCTCCCTCAGGAACACCACAGCCTTTAATTAAACTCTCTAAGCGCATAGAGACGTCTGCCAGCTTTCTTCATTACGTAATCACAATGAATTGACCACGAAAGATCCGTAGTGATATGAACGCCGAGTAGCTTAAAGGACTGAATTGCTGCAATAATACACGTGCCTCCATCTGCCATAGGCTGCCACTCGCAAGTATCATAACGAAGTAAACTGGCACGCATTTCTTTGCATTTACCCGGATTGAGTTTCATGTTGTTACTTACAGGAAAATTATTGATCTCATTCGCTATATGTATCATTAACGATGGAGAATTACGCGGGACAATTTCAAGCGCTGTCAAATCGTCAACAAACTTGGCCCTAGGGCCCCAAGATGGAATAAAGTCGTTAACCATGATAGCAAACAGGATGGAGCAAAGTTTAGTCCCTTGAGGGATGCCACCATTTAAGAACCAAGAAGAAGGTGATGATGTTGCTATAGCAACGCGCTGGGACCTACCCTGGAGAAAAGCTGCAACCCATCTAACCAAGCGAGCATGCAGATTAAACTTAGAAAGATTACTGAGTAAAAAATGATGATCTACACGATCAAATCCTTTTCGAAAATCGATTTAAAAAAAACCTTAACGAGCAATTACCTATGTCAAGGGCTTCGACCGCCAAATGGAGCAGATATACAATAGCGTGTACCGTAGATTTACCCGAAACAGCGAACTGTTTAACCATCCAGCTTGTCACTTATGGTGGGTAACATTCTAACTTAAGTGGAGCCCTCCATTACCTGCACTACCTGACTTGTTAGTGATACAGGCCTAACATCGTCCTCAATAGAGCAAGCAGGATTTTGTTTGGCAAGGGGCTGCATGCTTGCTTGTTTCAGTAGAGGAGGAAGACTACCTTCTCGTAAGGAGGCATTATAAATTTCACTAATTACAGGAGCCAACTCAAACGCAAACTGCTTTAAGATGACGTTAGGGACTCTGTCTGGCCCAGGTGCTTTCTTGATCTTGATGGACTGCAACGCAGTCCCAGCCTCCCTTGAGGATACCAGGAACTCGTCAGGAACAACGTCGCAGACAATGTCACGCATATCAGCAGCAGAGATGGGTGAAAACCCTGCTGTCAACGCAATGAAGAAATCACTGATCCTCTCACACAAGGTGTCGACAGAGTCAATAGAGTTGCCGTCAATCAACTGGTGATACCACTCATCTGCTTCGTTAGAAACCCCCGAAGTGTTCTTAATTTCCTTCCACCATCTTCGTCTGTTTGCCTCTTTCAGGTTCCTCACCTTTGTATCATAAAATGACCTCTTGCCGGCCCTAATGGCTCTCTGGACCTTATATACCACATAATCGAAACTGTTGCGAGTCCTTGCCATGCCTGGCCAAGCACTGTTGTCTCTTAGCAATGCATGCTTTAATGTTAGGAGATAGCCAAGGCTTATCTGTGCTGAAGACCTGGGAGGACTTAAGGGGCAAAAATGGATTTACAGCATCCATCAACACCCGAAAGAAGAGGTCAAACGTCTCTTCGCAAGACTCCAGGGCAAAGAAACCTTCCCAGAACTGTAATGTAATCCACCTTCCAAAATCCCGTAAGCGACTTGCTCTAGAGTCCCGTTTCATAATTGTTGGCTTAAAAAACCTAGCAGATGAGCTACACGTCAAAGAAAGGTATCTGGCACATATAGTCAGCGGCCCTACATTTTTCTCCCTAAATTCCTCCCCCTCCCCCCTTTCCCCCCCCCCCCCCCCTCCTCCGGGCTAACTGCACACTGGGGACACGTATCTGACCGCTAACCTGGTAGATATACCAACTGTTGGCCAAAATTGCGGGGTGCATTGTCATGGTAAGACCATATGTCGGCCTTACTTGCTTGTTAGATCTCCCAAGATCCGGAGCTTCCACTTTGTTCAGCTGGCCCTTGCATAAAAAAATTGTCAACATGTCCAGTATCGTTTCTGGTTCCATCATAAGTTATATATATTTTCTCAGCACTCTTACAAATGTATGGAAGACTGAATGACTGAATTTTAAGAACACGTTGGCATGCCCTCCAAAGCTCAGTTAAATCGCGCCCCGCGGCAATTTGAATGATGTCAGCAATTTCGTGATTTCCTTGGCTTTACATGGCTTTTGTTTAATGAGAACTCAGTACGAAAGCACTCGTGCAAGGAAGTCCGCAATTTCCGGGCATTAAGCAATGTTATTACTTTCTCTTCTGATTCTTTGATTTGCACATAACGTCACTGCGCCATTTTGGTGGAAAGAACAATAGTGAAAAAGTCTTTTGAAAATTTGATTCTATTATTATGCTAAAACTTGAGCTACATATTTTCTATTGTTTTGGCATCAACATGGCCGTCTTATCACGTCAGCGCAATCAAAGAAAGTTGCACCTGTTGCTGTCGGTGTGAGATGTTAAGATTTGAACCACTGCAATCACAAAAATATCGATTTTCTCAGAAAAAAGCAAACCGTTAACTTCTTGGCAAAAGCTCTTTGCATCAAGGACAGCTTTAGTGTCAAGTCTTACTATTTGAACCCGTGCAACCATTTTTTCTTACTTACTTTATTTATTTATACACGGTAAAATCTTCAGTATATATTACAATGAAAAGTTTGATTACAACTACACTGTTTTACAAGATTGCCGTGTTGGCAGCCCGACCGGCACCTACTATATAGTTGGTCAATTTCCCTTTTAAAAGTATCCTAGGGAGTCTGAATTTCGCAAGCTGATGGGCAAACTGTTCCATAATAGTGCTCCGCTATATAACAAAAAGCACGCTTGCCATAATTTGTGCGCGGCAAAGGCAACTCAAGTTTAGCCTCTAAGTTTCTTAAGTTGTATTGCGTACTGCGGGTACTGCATGAATTCTGGAGGTACGCTGGGGTGAGTCCATTGATTGTTTTAAACATTAATATAGCTTTAAGCTTTTGTCGGCGTTTAGTTAGATCATTCGAATTTAACAGATTTAAAAGGAAAGTGGCGCTTTTGTCTTAAATCAGTAGCCATCATGTTGCGAGACAATAATTACAAGGCACACAACTTTACAAACAAATCGCAACACACAAAGAGAGGAGTTAATGGAGAAAGGATAGTGATTCCAGCTAAATATATGCATGTAGAACAGAAGAGTTTGTAGAGTTTCATTGCAGTTTGGGCATTTTTTTTTTATGAGTATCCATATCATTCACGTTATTGCCACAAAATCTTGTATTAAAAAGAGTGGATTCTGGCTTGGAAAGGAGTTATTACTGCCGAATTTCACGTACAGTTAGAGAGCGACAACCAAGAACGATTAGAAACCTGTGCAACTTTATTTTCATGGCCTCTTTTTTCTTTTCTCTCTGAAGCAGGAACCCGTGACAAATATAGATCTTTCTCATTCATTTCGCATTAATCTTATTTAACACGTCTTGGCATACGATCGGTGTTTCTGTGTCATTTCGATAGATTTAATTAATATAATGTTACCTTATCATACACAATTTCGTTTTATTCACAGTTCCTTTATACCTTTATGCTTTTTTATATCAAGAATAACCCTTCGTATTCTGTGTCATTGTCTCAATTTCCTCAGTTGTTCTGTTAGGCGACGCATTGCGATATCCTTGATGACATAGCACATCTCAGACTGACATGATCTCTAAGTCAATTGGAATGTCGGTGAAGCGAGGCCAATCGCTTCTGTTGTGTTGTTTCTTTGATATAAAACCAAGCAATCCATTGTCTAAGATCTGTTGGTTGAAATATCGTGAAGTTAAACAATTTATTTTCTCGATTCTCTGGAAAACCCAGCAAACCTTTGCTCCAAATTCTGGAGGTTTGATAAGAATCCTTTCGTGGGCGTGGCCACCCTCGGGGACTTTGGTGTTTTATATTTGACCTTTTAATTGTTTTGAATCCATAATATGCATAATCAACTTAATACCAGCACTGAAATTGCGTGCTAGGGAATGAAATACATCTCAATCAAAACATGAGTTCTGAACGAGAAATTGCCGGATCGACGTCTGACATCGACAAGGAAATGAGCTGTAATGGAATAGTTCTACACGAGTTTCAAGACGGATCCTCTGCTAAAATGGAGCACGAAGTGGAGGAGTCGATTGATCATTCAGTGACAACTTCCAATGAATCCATTTTGAACAAGAATCATAACACTAAAAGGAAGATTTGTATCATCGCCAAGCTTAGATGTGTTTTCTTCCCAATGAAGCTGTTTGGATTGTTCATGGAGAATATCACTTGTTCCAGCCAACAAGAAGACACGACCGACCGCAGTCGAATCTTCTTCTTTGCTAAGCGCGGATATCAGTGTTTCGTGTTGCTGATATTGTGGGCTAACGTTTTTAAAACCATCGCTTCGTTTTCCTCAGTTCCACCTGGCATAGTTCAATTGCTCGTTCCTTTGCTGTTGTGGTACGCACAGACCGCTCTGCAGGGTACAATTTGTTTCTTTACCATGCATCTTACTTCCAAGAAATCAAGCTTTAAAAGCTTAGTGATGTATTGGAACTCACAGCCGAATTTTGACGAATTGGTCGCTGAACCTTACATGATTAAATCCATTTCACGATCACTGCACGCTGTATATGCTGTAATTGTCCTCAACACAGTGCTATATGGCTTAATATTGTTCCTCCCGTCAGAATCTTTAAAGCCTCTAGCTGAAGGAATAGTTTCCCCCTGGAGTGACAGCATCGGTACTAGAGTACTTACATTTCTTGTTTCAATATACTGTAGTGCAGCTTGGTTGATGCCTTTTGCTATTTTCACCGCTGTTTGTCTAACTTTAATTCACCAATGTCGCAAACTTAGGAAGACTCTTCGGCTGACGGCATCTGCCAGTGAGATAAGAAGGATCAAAATCTTAAGGCAGCAACATTCCTCGCTCTGTGGCTCTGTGCGCAAGGTGGACAATCTGTTCAAGTTTTTTACTCTGGTTGTTTACATCACTAATATTCCACTTGTGTGCTTTCTCCTCTTCGATCTTATATTCATGGAATTTAGAGGAGTGACAGCAAAAGTAACCTTAAGCTTTTGGTTTATCACCGTCGCTTTTATTATGATGAGCGTGTCTTTTCTAGGGGCGCATTTAAATTCTAAGGTGAGAAATAACTATCAAACCCTTATCTTTTAATAGTTGTTCGCTATGCCACTGAATTTAATTAAAAAGTGAGACATCGCAGAATTAATTACCCGAGTCACGGACGATAGTTTAATGTTTTAAATCAAGTGTATATCAGTGGCTTGTGCCTTAGCTTTGTCAAAGTGGAGGATCCAGCATGCGGCGAAGACGCCTGACGTTTGGCTGTAGTTTGCTGTGTGCTTATTGTTCTTGCGCTGACTAAGCATAAATACAAAGCTTCGAACTGAAAATATGTTGTTGATACTGCAAATTATCTAGCATTTGCATGATAGAGTGATTTTACTTGACCCGTGAAACAGAGAATAATAGTTATTGTGTAACACTACCTCATAATTAGACCTATTGTTTTTCTGTTACTCAGACTATTTACACGAAAACACCCCACGGTCTTTTGTAAAAATTTCTGACGTTTAGTCTAATAAACGAAGAAAAGTATTACAATAACTGTCGTATAATTTATCTCTTCAGTTGTGTCATTATTGTGTGTTCTGTTTTTGTGTCAGTTTTTTCATCCTCGATCTTGTATACACCATGTGATAGGGGCTTTTACGCACATGCAGCGTGTAATATTCCACTATATGTTTCACGGGTCAAGTAAAATCACTCTAAATTGAAGAAAACAAGTTTAAAATTTCACGTACACTGTAATCCCCTATAGCGTCACTTTCTAAAACGCTTATGATCATTCTTTAACTAACTATTTGACAGATTCATTCCTTCACTGAGGTGGTGCAGAAGGTTCAAATAGCTAATGTTGATCTGGATACACACACAGAGGTATGGAAAATGTTTCTACAGTTAATCTGAAGAATTAAGGGCGCGGGCAAGCCATTACAGGCGTTACTTGTCTAACCAGTCAGGTGATAAAAAGTTATGTCCCTTCATCAGTGGAATATGCCCCAGTCAGGTTATTGTCGGTTTTCACATGACGTCACGACCGCCATGTTGGTGCCCTAAACAAAGAAAAGGCGGCGATGTTGGTGCCCCGACCAAATCCTCTGGGAATTTAACTCTATTGTTATGCAAATGCTTCCTTTTGTTTTCGTCGAAAAACATGGCTGTTGATCACGTGAGTGAAAACCAGCAATAGGTTGTTACAAACGATTCGCATTACGGTTCGCCCCCAAGGAAGGGGGGGGGGGGGGGGGATTGAGTGTGTGGAGAGGGGGGGGGGGGTAGGGGTTTGTAAATATGGGTTATTCGCCAAGCTTGAGGTCAAGATGGCTGAATATTGGCCAAGTTTTTTTTTTGCGTGTTTATGGGTCGAGACCAACATAAACACGCAAAAAAAGAACGAGGCCGTTATCCAGCTATCTTGACCGAACGATCTTTCGTCAATAGAGCATTTATTATACAGCATAAAACACCAAAAAATGATCTTTGATCCTAAGGGACGAAGCAAGAAATCCCGAGCGGGCAAGATAGCTCCGTCTTGCCCGCTCCGGTAGCCAATCACAGCGCGGGATTTGATTCATCTCACCTGCTCACGGGAGCGAGTCATGCAATAATCTCTATTATCGACGAAGTTGCCGTGTGCTTTGCTCTCGAGCTTGAACCTTTGCTTACCTGGATATATTTAAACGGTAACGCCTTTGTTCAAAGCCGTCAAACTTGTCGATAGATAGACAGTTGATGTTGATTGATCGACCTCTGTTATCTAATCTTTTATTCACTGGTGGCTTTGTTCAACCGTTATTGTCACGAAATTACCCTGAATGTACTATCCCTAATACGTAAAATCGCCTGAGTTAAAGCACCAAAGCGTCTTGTTGTAAATAATCTTTGTGATTGCGCCAAAATACACAACATTAAATAAGTGCATTGAGGCCCTCCCCCCAGGGAGCGTCTTTGTTCCCTTTTTCCCCTATTTCAAATTAGCCATGTTCCTTTTGTACCCCAAACTCCTGGCAAGGCCTCATCACTGCTTTGTTTTCTCAACAACACTGCGGGGCAACAGATAGGCGTAGATGAAAAACTCCCACCCAAAAAGTGTCCAATTTCTCTTTGAAGTTTGTCATAACTGCGCGATTTAAGACAATTTAATGTTTAAAAATCTGCCTTAACACCAAACAAGAACCCCTAAACTACATCCGAGTAGAATATTAAAAACTGAACTGAAAAAAAAAACAAAAAAAAAAACGAGAATTCCTCTGTTGTTGAATTTTTAGCTGATGCTGTTCATAGCAAAGCTCAATGGAGACCCCGTGGCCATAACTGCGGGAGGGCTGGTACCTATCACGAAACCGCTGATTGTTACGGTAAAGACACGAATTTGTTATTATAGTGCTTTTTTTGTCCCGGAGTACTTTTTGCGTTTCTTTACGATGCAGATTTGCAATTTTCGCATTTAATTTTGGTTTTCTCTTTGTATTTTGTCAGGTTGCTGGTGTGGTTGTTACGTATTTCGCATTGCTATATGAGCTGAGATGAAAGATATCTGAAAATTGAAGTCCTTTAATTTACTCTTGATGGGCGAACCTGCAAAGGAGAATTACAATGAATGCATCGCCATTATTACTGATCCTGGACAACATTTTCACTATTAGATTAGGCAACTGTGTTTTTAAACGCGTTTTTTTAAAAACGTTTTTCGGTGTGAACAAATTCATTTCAACGGCGAGGTGTGACAATCATTGACTGCCAAAAGGCAGTGAGTGACGTTACAAAACTGTTTTTGTTTTGGGCTTAAGAAATACGACTATGCATTCGCGAGGCAGTAAATAGAGTGAGCCATGAAGCTGAAAAATGAAATTTTTGTGGAATTACTGTAGATTATTTTAACGTACCTTAATGATGAAATCATGGCATCATTTTATCCCGATAAGTGTGTGGAGGCTCTTTGAGTTACTATCGCCATAACTTGTTATTAGCAATAACCTATTAAGTTCGTGTCCTCCGGAGGAAGCCTTCGGGAATAAAACTGTTTTTGACACAAGTTTTTTCTTTCTTTGGGTGAAAAAAACATGGCCCGCTGATTACGTGACCGTGGGCGTCGCTGTTGCGTTAACTAATTACTGAGCCCACTGTTCCGTTACGTGTATTCAACTTCTTCGTTGCGTAGGCGTTTCAAAGACATCAAAGACTGCACTTTACTTACGTTTTGATTTAAATTTTAATGCCTGTTTCCACATTCGTTAAATAAAAGTGACGTTTAGAATGGCAAATGAACATATTGATAGCGTAAACATGTTTTTTCATAACTTGTTCTTCAACTTGAAGTAAAATTTTAAATCACGATTTTTTAGTGTGCAGTATTTAGCGTTCTGGGGCGAGGTTTACCGTCATGACAGGGAGTAATTTGTCAAAAAAATCTTGTGCCATGTTTCTGACAATTCTAGTTCTTGTTCTTGGTTGGTTGGCTTTGCTCGAATGAGCCCTTGAAATCTATTCAGAATGGAAAACTTATGAAAGCGATCCATAATGTTAAAAGCAAATGTCGGCATCGTTTGCATTTGGAAGCCGGCTATCATCACTAAGGCATAGATTGGTCTCTCCCACGTCTTTTATAGCAAACAAATTGACTGAACATTTCAGAAGCGGAACTCAGTATGTAAATATGGTTTCCGTCGCATTGATAAATCACAAAAAGAGACTAAGGGATGGCAACAATATAAAGTCAAGGTTCTATGATTTTTTCACAAAGCCGGACTGATATGCAAAACCTTTGTTCGTTAAAAACTGCTTTGTATAGGGGTGAGGAAACATCATGAAGACGATTTCGTTGCGAATTTGCGGACGATATTTAACTGGGAATTTATCAGAATAGCGACTCCCAAAAGGTAAAATCATTTTTTTAGGATATAAATAGTATCCTCTCGAGTTGACTCCGTTATTTGCATAACAAAATTGTGTGTATATTGTCCTCATTATCATCTCTGTTTGCCAGTTGTGAAGTTCGTTTACATTCGTGGATGTAGAACACACTTAAAAATCGTCTGACGGTTTGTTGTTCTAGTCTTTGCCACAATGCACGCCATTAGGAGGGGTAAGTTTGGAGCATTTTTAAGATCACCTTCCACCATCCGTGCGCCATCGGATTATCATGAAAATTCCGTAGCAAGTTCTCAGGAAGGCGAAATATGCGTGGAAATAGCTGTTGGTCCAATAGGTGAGTTATTCTTTCAATTTTCCAATATGTCAATATACAAATTTGTCAGCGATTAGAAACACAACCGGCAGAACAAACATTGAAGTTTATACAGTGACTAAGCAATATTTGTAGTAATGCTTGTTTGTCTACATTTCCTATCATTCCAACTGTAGTTTTAGCTTTAGTTGCGTCATTATAATTATGGTCTTTTTGTGCCGCGAGACTAGTGTGAACACATCGGTTTGGAAAATGATGTGTTTTAATATAGATACACTTACATGGAATTAATATTTTATTTCGCAGTGTCATTTTCTGGTGAACGTACCGAATCTGGGTTTGCACATAAGACAACCCAAAACCAAACATATCCGCATTATCGCGTTGTTTATGAATTCCTTTTGTCCTAACAAAATTCAAAATGATCGCTGAAAATCAACTGACGAAATTAAGAGAAGTGATCCTTGTACTTTGTTGTACAATTGAATTGTCCCTGAAAGAACTCGATGAAATAATAATAATAATAATAATAATAATAATAATAATAATAATAATAATAATAATAATGATAATGTAATGTTTAAAAAACGAGCAGCAGTGTTTTATCGGGGTTTAAAATCACGAGGCGTAGCCGAGTGTTTTTAGACCCGATAAAACATGTGCTGCGAGTTTTTTCGAACGACTTCAAAAACATTC